>NW_028135297.1:0-154000 GCF_964662115.1 Mustela nivalis | reverse complement strand
AGTTGAAATGACCTCAGTGCAGGAGATCTCGATTCAGCCTCTCAGAGTGGGCCTGCCGTGCCATCGGTCCCAAACCTCACGCTAGCTTGTGTTTTCAGACTTCCTTCCTCACTTCCTGGCAAACAAGCCCTCCGGACTAGGAACTCCAGAACCACAACCCAGCCCAGGGTCTGCCCAAGGGAAGAAAAACGTTTCCCTGTGGGGCTCTCTCCAGAAAACCCAGATGAGGATCAACCTGCTCGGGCCTCGACGGTACCCGAACTGGATAGGCTGCTCTGGGCACTCATGCTCTGTCTGACACAGCCTGAAGCCAGACGTCCAGACAGACAAGGAGACAGCTGGCCGCACACCCAGCACTTCGGACACGCCATGGTCTTATGCCATCACCTCTTCCTAACCTTGGTTTTCAGATATCTGAACCTAGACATTATATCAATTCTCCACACAGCTGGGTATCGCAAGCACAACACAGAACTCCTCCTTCCCCGTGGCTGTAAAGCTTGCTCTTGGCATGGAGTCACACCTTCAGGGTGGGAGAAACCTTCCTGGTCCCTGATGCCACGCCCAAACTTGAGTGCTGCTTGGGCACAAATTCACACTCTGACCCTCAGCATGAGGCCCATGTCAAAGAAAGGCCTGTCAGGGCCTGGGCCAAGAGCCCGCATATGGGGCTTGCCAAGCCCCTATGCACCCAATCCTCACCAGTGTTTGAGTTTTCCAGTCGCCCCGCCCGTACCTGGGGCTCTGCTCTGGAATCCCTTTCTTGGAGAGACACATGAGCCAGACAACACGACTCCACCCTTCCAACAAAATGATCCCAAACTCTTGGGAGCTGGGACAAATCCCCAGAGAGGGATACTCGTCCACAGTCCCTGAGGCCACCCCTCCAATCCACGGCTATCTCGGACACAACATCCAGAGTCAAAAGCCTGAAGGAACGCCTCCCACTCGCCCTTGTTTCAGAGGCCCAGGAGCTCCCTCTCGGGCTGTACATCCGGCCTGCCATACCCTAGGCGCCACTCATAAGCTGAGTTTGTGTTTTCAGTCTTCTGTGCCCTCAGCCTGGACCCACACAACCGCCAGGCTAGGGCCTCTGGAGCCACAGCGAAAGATTGTGCCTGCCCTCTCCAAGGAAATTGTGCCCAATCCATTGACCACAACCCTACAGGTTAGGGAAAAGCTCCAAGGCCCCTGAGGCCATCAATAGTGTAGGCCACCCTGGACTAAGAGGGGCTCTCTGACACCAGCGGAGCAACTATCTCCACTTAGACTCTCAGACAGTGTCCCCAGAGACAGAAGGTTGAAATGGACAGGCCCCCAGGCCCTAATCTGAACCTTAGCTCTGGTTTCCATGTGTCCGTCCTCAGAGGTCTGTTTTCGTAGACCAGCGCACGGGGCTTTTCTGAGGCACCAAACCAAACCTCTCTCGCCTCCACATGGGGAGCTTACTTACTGGGGATGTATCAAACCCTTCAAGTAGGAGAGTTCCGCAGGGCCACTGAACAACCAGCACATTCCAAGGTTTCCATGGACCCAAACGCACATTATGACGCATCCTCAGGAGAGGCCATTTCAACTCAGCCCCCTGGTTAGCGTGCCCCAGAGGCAGCAGATCAAACATATCTTGTGGCTAATGGCCAATGGGAATGCGAGGCATGCTGTTCAGGGATCCATCCTTCGAACCGTGCTCTCCAGTCCTTCCGTATGGTATGTCCTGGAGCCATGCAACAGGACTCGAATGTCCCACAGAAGGAAACCTGGTGGTTTGGGGCAACCTCCAAACTCAGCGTGGGAAAACTTCCTTGGCCTCATGAGGCCCCCGCTTCATGAAGGTGCCATCATGGACACATACTCCAGCCTCAGCCAACGTCTGATCCTCAGCCTGACTTCAGATGCAGGAGATTTTGATTCAGCCTCTGCCTAGTGGGCCTGCTCTGCCCTTGGCTCCAATCCTCACTTTAGCTTGTGTTCCTAGACTTCCGTCATCACACTCCTGGCCCGCAAACCCTCCCTACTGGGAATTCTGGGGCCACAATGAAGCGCTCCGCCTGCCTCCCAGGAGAAAAACTTTGTCTATGGTGCTGCCCAGAAACCCCAAATGAGGATCAAACTGCTTGGCCCTCGGCAACACCCCAATTGCATAGGCTACCTTAAACACTGATGCTCTGTCGCAAATAGCCTGAGCCCAGACCTTCCAACAGACACCGACACAGCTGGCTGCATACCCAGCACATTGGACCCGCCACTGCCTTTGGCCACCATCCATTCCCAACCTGGGTTTTCAGTCATCAGAACCTAGAACTGATCTCCAATCCATGCACAGGGGGGAACCTGATGCACAAGTCAGAACCCCTCCTTCCCCATGGCAAGAAACCTTGCTGCTGGCAGTGAGTCAAACCTTCAGTGTAGGAGAAAACGGCATGGCCCATGAGGCCACGCCCATGTGTGAGGGCCGCCTTGGGCACAAACACACATTGTGACCCTCAGCGTGAGTACCTTATTCAAGTAACGCCTCTCAGTGATTGGACCAAGAGCCCGCATATGTGGCTTGCCATGCCCATAGGCACGCAGGACTAACTAGATGGTGTGTATTCCAGTTGAGGGAACCCACTGCTGTGCTCTAGAGTCCCTCTCCTGGGGGGTCCCCTGTGGCAGAAAACAGTACTCTTCCCTTCCAACAGAATGAACCCAAACACTTGGGAGCTTGGACAATCCCCCGAGAGGAAGGCTCTTCCTCGGCCCCTGAAGCAACCCCTACCCTGAACGGCCACTGTGAACGCAACACCCAGAGACAAAAGCCTGAGCGACTGCCTCCCACTTGCCCTCCTTTGATATCCAGAGGATCTCCCCTTTCGGACTGGAGATCAGGCCTGCCATTACCTTGGCCCCTACCTGAGCCAAGTTTGCTTTTTCAGACATCTGTCCCCACAGCCCTGGCAAACACAGCCTCTAGGCTGGGTCCTCTGGAGCCATACCACAAGACCATGCCTGCTCTCTCCTGGGAAACTCTGTCCATTCCTTTGGCCACACACCTCCAGAATATGAGAAACCTCAAGGCCCCCGAGGACATACCATACCGGGAGCCTCCCTGCACACACAGGGGCCTTCGGACACAAGCTGAGCTGCTACCTCCATGAAGGCATGCACACAGATGTCAACAGAGATAGAAGGTTGAGCCCGACAGGCCCTTAGGCCCTAATCTCAACTCTTGTTTTGTTTTCCAGGTGTCACTCCTCAGAGGCTTTGGTTCGAAGAACAGGATATGGGGCTTTCCTGAGGCACTGAACAGAACTTCTCTCGTCTCCACATGGGAAGCTTCCTTGTTGGAGCCGTGTCAAACACCTCAGGTTGGAGAATCCTGCAGAGTCCCTGAGCCACCTCCACATTCCAAGGTCTCCCAGGCCACCAAGCCACAGTAGGACTCATCTTCAGGAGAGTCCATTTCAACTCTCCCCTCTGGGTAGCTCACCCAGGAGCCCGCAGATTGAGCCTGCCTTGTCCTGACTAAAGAGTGGGAATATGAGGTGGCGTTCCCAGGCAACCATGAATAGACACCTGCTCTCGAGTCTTTCCGTATGGGGCCTCCTGGAACCATCCAATAGCACTCGACTTTCGTGCAGAAGGAAACCTTGAGGTTTGGAGTAGTTCACAAATCCCATCGTAGGCAAACCTTCCTGGCCTCATGAGGCCCCCACACCATTCAGGAAGAGGCCATGCTGGACAAAAACTCTAGCCTGAGGCACGTCTCAGAGTTGAAATGACCTCAGTGCAGGAGATCTCGATTCAGCCTCTCAGAGTGGGCCTGCCGTGCCATCGGTCTCAAACCTCACGCTAGCTTGTGTTTTCAGACTTCCTTCCTCACACTCCTGGCAAACAAGCCCTCCGGACTAGGAACTCCAGAACCACAACCCAGCCAAGGGTCTGCCCAAGGGAAGAAAAACGTTTCCCTGTGGGGCTCTCTCCAGAAAACCCAGATGAGGATCAACCTGCTCGGGCCTCGACGGTACCCGAACTGGATAGGCTGCTCTGGGCACTCATGCTCTGTCTGACACAGCCTGAAGCCAGACGTCCAGACAGACAAGGAGACAGCTGGCCGCACACCCAGCACTTCGGACACGCCATGGTCTTATGCCGTCACCTCTTCCTAACCTTGGTTTTCAGATATCTGAACCTAGACATTATATCAATTCTCCACACAGCTGGGTATCGCAAGCACAACACAGAACTCCTCCTTCCCCGTGGCTGTAAAGCTTGCTCTTGGCATGGAGTCACACCTTCAGGGTGGGAGAAACCTTCCTGGTCCCTGATGCCACGCCCAAACTTGAGTGCTGCTTGGGCACAAATTCACACTCTGACCCTCAGCATGAGCCCCATGTCAAAGAAAGGCCTGTCAGGGCCTGGGCCAAGAGCCCGCATATGGGGCTTGCCAAGCCCCTATGCACCCAATCCTCACCAGTGTTTGAGTTTTCCAGTCGCCCCGCCCGTACCTGGGGCTCTGCTCTGGAATCCCTTTCTTGGAGAGACACGTGAGCCAGACAACACTTTTCCACCCTTCCCACAAAATGACCCCAAACTCTTGGGAGCTGGGACAAATCCCCAGAGAGGGATACTCGTCCACAGTCCCTGAGGCCACCCCTCCAATCCACGGCTATCTCGGACACAACATCCAGAGACAAAAGCCTGAAGGAACGCCTCCCACTCGCCCTTGTTTCAGAGGCCCAGGAGCTCCCTCTCGGGCTGTACATCCGGCCTGCCATACCCTAGGCGCCACTCATAAGCTGAGTTTGTGTTTTCAGACCTCTGTGCCCTCAGCCTGGACCCACACAACCGCCAGGCTAGGGCCTCTGGAGCCACAGCGAAAGATTGTGCCTGCCCTCTCCAAGGAAATTGTGCCCAATCCATTGACCACAACCCTACAGGTTAGGGAAAAGCTCCAAGGCCCCTGAGGCCATCAATAGTGTAGGCCACCCTGGACTAAGAGGGGCTCTCTGACACCAGCGGAGCAACTATCTCCACTTAGACTCTCAGACAGTGTCCCCAGAGACAGAAGGTTGAAATGGACAGGCCCCCAGGCCCTAATCTGAACCTTAGCTTTGGTTTCCATGTGTCCGTCCTCAGAGGTCTGTTTTCGTAGACCAGCACACGGGGCTTTTCTGAGGCTCCAAACCAAACCTCTCTCGTCTCCACATGGGGAGCTTACTTACTGGGGATGTATCAAACCCTTCAGGTAGGAGAGTTCCGCAGGGCCACTGAACAACCAGCACATTCCAAGGTTTCCATGGACCAAAACGCACATTATGACGCATCCTCAGGAGAGGCCATTTCAACTCAGCCCCCTGGTTAGCGTGCCCCAGAGGCAGCAGATCAAACATATCTTGTGGCTAATGGCCAATGGGAATGCGAGGCATGCTGTACAGGGATCCATCCTTCGAACCGTGCTCTCCAGTCCTTCCGTATGGTATGTCCTGGAGCCATGCAACAGGACTCGAATGTCCCACAGAAGGAAACCTGGTGGTTTGGGGCAACCTCCAAACTCAGCGTGGGAAAACTTCCTTGGCCTCATGAGGCCCCCGCTTCATGAAGGTGCCATCATGGACACATACTCCAGCCTCAGCCAACGTCTGATCCTCAGCCTGACTTCAGATGCAGGAGATTTTGATTCAGCCTCTGCCTAGTGGGCCTGCTCTGCCCTTGGCTCCAATCCTCACTTTAGCTTGTGTTCCTAGACTTCCGTCCTCACACTCCTGGCCCGCAAACCCTCCCTACTGGGAATTCTGGGGCCACAATGAAGCACTCCGCCTGCCTCCCAGGAGAAAAACTTTGTCTATGGTGCTGCCCAGAAACCCCAAATGAGGATCAAACTGCTTGGCCCTCGGCAACACCCCAATTGCATAGGCTACCTTAAACACTGATGCTCTGTCGCAAATAGCCTGAGCCCAGACCTTCCAACAGACACCGACACAGCTGGCTGCACACCCAGCACATTGGACCCGCCACTGCCTTAGGCCACCATCCATTCCCAACCTGGGTTTTCAGTCATCAGAACCTAGACCTTATCTCCAATCCCTGCACAGGGGGGAACCTGATGCACAAGTCAGAACCCCTCCTTCCCCATGGCAAGAAACCTTGCTGCTGGCAGTGAGTCAAACCTTCAGTGTAGGAGAAAACGGCATGGCCCATGAGGCCACGCCCATGTGTGAGGGCCGCCTTGGGCACAAACACACATTGTGACCCTCAGCGTGAGTACCTTATTCAAGTAACGCCTCTCAGTGATTGGACCAAGAGCCCGCATATGTGGCTTGCCATGCCCATAGGCACGCAGGACTAACTAGATGGTGTGTATTCCAGTTGAGGGAACCCACTGCTGTGCTCTAGAGTCCCTCTCCTGGGGGGTCCCCTGTGGCAGAAAACAGTACTCTTCCCTTCCAACAGAATGAACCCAAACACTTGGGAGCTTGGACAATCCCCCGAGAGGAAGGCTCTTCCTCGGCCCCTGAAGCAACCCCTACCCTGAACGGCCACTGTGAACGCAACACCCAGAGACAAAAGCCTGAGCGACTGCCTCCCACTTGCCCTCCTTTGATATCCAGAGGATCTCCCCTCTCGGACTGGAGATCAGGCCTGCCATTACCTTGGCCCCTACCTGAGCCAAGTTTGCTTTTTCAGACATCTGTCCCCACAGCCCTGGCAAACACAGCCTCTAGGCTGGGTCCTCTGGAGCCATACCACAGGACCATGCCTGCTCTCTCCTGGGAAACTCTGTCCATTCCTTTGGCCACACATCTCCAGAATATGAGAAACCTCAAGGCCCCCGAGGACATACCATTACCGGGAGCCTCCCTGCACACACAGGGGCCTTCGGACACAAGCGGAGCTGCTACCTCCATGAAGGCATGCACACAGATGTCAACAGAGATAGAAGGTTGAGCCGGACAGGCCCTTAGGCCCTAATCTCAACTCTTGCTTTGTTTTCCAGGTGTCACTCCTCAGAGGCTTTGGTTCGAAGAACAGGATATGGGGCTTTCCTGAGGCACTGAACAGAACTTCTCTCGTCTCCACATGGGAAGCTTCCTTGTTGGAGCCGTGTCAAACACCTCAGGTTGGAGAATCCTGCAGAGTCCCTGAGCCACCTCCACATTCCAAGGTCTCCCAGGCCACCAAGCCACAGTAGGACTCATCTTCAGGAGAGTCCATTTCAACTCTCCCCTCTGGGTAGCTCACCCAGGAGCCCGCAGATTGAGCCTGCCTTGTCCTGACTACAGAGTGGGAATATGAGGTGGCGTTTCCAGGCATCCATGCTTAGACACCTGCTCTCGAGTCTTTACGTATGGGGCCTCCTGGAACCATCCAATAGCACTCGACTTTCGTGCAGAAGGAAACCTTGAGGTTTGGAGTAGTTCACAAATCCCATCGTAGGCAAACCTTCCTGGCCTCATGAGGCCCCCACACCATTCAGGAAGAGGCCATGCTGGACAAAAACTCTAGCCTGAGGAACGTCTCAGAGTTGAAATGACCTCAGTGCAGGAGATCTCGATTCAGCCTCTCAGAGTGGGCCTGCCGTGCCATCGGTCCCAAACCTCACGCTAGCTTGTGTTTTCAGACTTCCTTCCTCACACTCCTGGCAAACAAGCCCTCCGGACTAGGAACTCCAGAACCACAACCCAGCCCAGGGTCTGCCCAAGGGAAGAAAGACGTTTCCCTGTGGGGCTCTCTCCAGAAAACCCAGATGAGGATCAACCTGCTCGGGCCTCGACGGTACCCGAACTGGATAGGCTGCTCTGGGCACTCATGCTCTGTCTGACACAGCCTGAAGCCAGACGTCCAGACAGACAAGGAGACAGCTGGCCGCACACCCAGCACTTCGGACACGCCATGGTCTTATGCCGTCACCTCTTCCTAACCTTTGTTTTTCAGATATCTGAACCTAGACATTATATCAATTCTTTACACAGCTGGGTATCGCAAGCACAACACAGAACTCCTCCTTCCCCATGGCTGTAAAGCTTGCTCTTGGCATGGAGTCACAGCTTCAGGGTGGGAGAAACCTTCCTGGTCCCTGATGCCACGCCCAAACTTGAGTGCTGCTTGGGCACAAATTCACACTCTGACCCTGAGCATGAGCCCCATGTCAAAGAAAGGCCTGTCAGGGCCTGGGCCAAGAGCCCGCATATGGGGCTTGCCAAGCCCCTATGCACCCAATCCTCACCAGTGTTTGAGTTTTCCAGTCGCCCCGCCCGTACCTGGGGCTCTGCTCTGGAATCCCTTTCTTGGAGAGACACGTGAGCCAGACAACACTTTTCCACCCTTCCCACAAAAAGACCCCAAACTCTTGGGAGCTGGGACAAATCCCCAGAGAGGGATACTCGTCCACAGTCCCTGAGGCCACCCCTCCAATCCACGGCTATCTCGGACACAACATCCAGAGACAAAAGCCTGAAGGCACGCCTCCCCTCGCCCTTGTTTCAGAGGCCGAGGAGCTCCCTCTCGGGCTGTACATCCGGCCTGCCATACCCTAGGCGCCACTCATAAGCTGAGTTTGTGTTTTCAGACTTCTGTGCCCTCAGCCTGGACCCACACAACCGCCAGGCTAGGGCCTCTGGAGCCACAGCGAAAGATTGTGCCTGCCCTCTCCAAGGAAATTGTGCCCAATCCATTGACCACAACCCTACAGGTTAGGGAAAAGCTCCAAGGCCCCTGAGGCCATCAATAGTGTAGGCCACCCTGGACTAAGAGGGGCTCTCTGACACCAGCGGAGCAACTATCTCCACTTAGACTCTCAGACAGTGTCCCCAGAGACAGAAGGTTGAAATGGACAGGCCCCCAGGCCCTCATCTGAACCTTAGCTTTGGTTTCCATGTGTCCGTCCTCAGAGGTCTGTTTTCGTAGACCAGCACACGGGGCTTTTCTGAGGCTCCAAACCAAACCTCTCTCGCCTCCACATGGGGAGCTTACTTACTGGGGATGTATCAAACCCTTCAGGTAGGAGAGTTCCGCAGGGCCACTGAACAACCAGCACATTCCAAGGTTTCATGGACCCAAACGCACATTATGACGCATCCTCAGGAGAGGCCATTTCAACTCAGCCCCCTGGTTAGCGTGCCCCAGAGGCAGCAGATCAAACATATCTTGTGGCTAATGGCCAATGGGAATGCGAGGCATGCTGTACAGGGATCCATCCTTCGAACCGTGCTCTCCAGTCCTTCCGTATGGTATGTCCTGGAGCCATGCAACAGGACTCGAATGTCCCACAGAAGGAAACCTGGTGGTTTGGGGCAACCTCCAAACTCAGCGTGGGAAAACTTCCTTGGCCTCATGAGGCCCCCGCTTCATGAAGGTGCCAACTTGGACACATACGCAAGCCTCAGCCAACGTCTGATCCTCAGCCTGACTTCAGATGCAGGAGATTTTGATTCAGCCTCTGCCTAGTGGGCCTGCTCTGCCCTTGGCTCGAATCCTCACTTTATCTTGTGTTCCTAGACTTCCGTCCTCACACTCCTGGCCCGCAAACCCTCCCTACTGGGAATTCTGGGGCCACAATGAAGAACTCCGCCTGCCTCCCAGGAGAAAAACTTTGTCTATGGTGCTGCCCAGAAACCCCAAATGAGGATCAAACTGCTTGGCCCTCGGCAAAACCCCAATTCCATAGGCTACCTTAAACACTGATGCTCTGTCGCAAATAGCCTGAGCCCAGACCTTCCAACAGACACCGACACAGCTGGCTGCACACCCAGCACATTGGATCCGCCACTGCCTTAGGCCACCATCCATTCCCAACCTGGGTTTTCAGTCATCAGAACCTAGAACTTATCTCCAATCCCTGCACAGGGGGGAACCTGATGCACAAGTCAGAACCCCTCCTTCCCCATGGCAAGAAACCTTGCTGCTGGCAGTGAGTCAAACCTTCAGTGTAGGAGAAAACGGCATGGCCCATGAGGCCACGCCCATGTGTGAGGGCCGCCTTGGGCACAAACACACATTGTGACCCTCAGCGTGAGTACCTTATTCAAGTAACGCCTCTCAGTGATTGGACCAAGAGCCCGCATATGTGGCTTGCCATGCCCATAGGCACGCAGGACTAACTAGATGGTGTGTATTCCAGTTGAGGGAACCCACTGCTGTGCTCTAGAGTCCCTCTCCTGGGGGGTCCCCTGTGGCAGAAAACAGTACTCTTCCCTTCCCACAGAATGAACCCAAACACTTGGGAGCTTGGACAATCCCCCGAGAGGAAGGCTCTTCCTCGGCCCCTGAAGCAACCCCTACCCTGAACGGCCACTGTGAACGCAACACCCAGAGACAAAAGCCTGAGCGACTGCCTCCCACTTGCCCTCCTTGGATATCCAGAGGATCTCCCCTCTCGGACTGGAGATCAGGCCTGCCATTACCTTGGCCCCTACCTGAGCCAAGTTTGCTTTTTCAGACATCTGTCCCCACTGCCCTGGCAAACACAGCCTCTAGGCTGGGTCCTCTGGAGCCATACCACAGGACCATGCCTGCTCTCTCCTGGGAAACTCTGTCCATTCCTTTGGCCACACACCTCCAGAATATGAGAAACCTCAAGGCCCCCGAGGACATACCATTACCGGGAGCCTCCCTGCACACACAGGGGCCTTCGGACACAAGCTGAGCTGCTACCTCCATGAAGGCATGCACACAGATGTCAACAGAGATAGAAGGTTGAGCCGGACAGGCCCTTAGGCCCTAATCTCAACTCTTGCTTTGTTTTCCAGGTGTCACTCCTCAGAGGCTTTGGTTCGAAGAACAGGATATGGGGCTTTCCTGAGGCACTGAACAGAACTTCTCTCGTCTCCACATGGGAAGCTTCCTTGTTGGAGCCGTGTCAAACACCTCAGGTTGGAGAATCCTGCAGAGTCCCTGAGACACCTCCACATTCCAAGGTCTCCCAGGCCACCAAGCCACAGTAGGACTCATCTTCAGGAGAGTCCATTTCAACTCTCCCCTCTGGGTAGCTCACCCAGGAGCCCGCAGATTGAGCCTGCCTTGTCCTGACTAAAGAGTGGGAATATGAGGTGGCGTTCCCAGGCATCCATGCTTAGACACCTGCTCTCGAGTCTTTCCGTATGGGGCCTCCTGGAACCATCCAATAGCACTCGACTTTCGTGCAGAAGGAAACCTTGAGGTTTGGAGTAGTTCACAAATCCCATAGTAGGCAAACCTTCCTGGCCTCATGAGGCCCCCACACCATTCAGGAAGAGGGCATGCTGGACAAAAATTCTAGCCTGAGGCACGTCTCAGAGTTGAAATGACCTCAGTGCAGGAGATCTCGATTCAGCCTCTCAGAGTGGGCCTGCCGTGCCATCGGTCCCAAACCTCACGCTAGCTTGTGTTTTCAGACTTCCTTTCTCACACTCCTGGCAAACAAGCCCTCCGGACTAGGAACTCCAGAACCACAACCCAGCCCAGGGTCTGCCCAAGGGAAGAAAAACGTTTCCCTGTGGGGCTCTCTCCAGAGAACCCAGATGAGGATCAACCTGCTCGGGCCTCGACGGTACCCGAACTGGATAGGCTGCTCTGGGCACTCATGCTCTGTCTGACACAGCCTGAAGCCAGACGTCCAGACAGACAAGGAGACAGCTGGCCGCACACCTAGCACTTTGGACACGCCATGGTCTTATGCCGTCACCTCTTCCTAACCTTGGTTTTCAGATATCTGAACCTAGACATTATATCAATTCTCCACACAGCTGGGTATCGCAAGCACAACACAGAACTCCTCCTTCCCCGTGGCTGTAAAGCTTGCTCTTGGCATGGAGTCACACCTTCAGGGTGGGAGAAACCTTCCTGGTCCCTGATGGCACGCCCACACTTGAGTGCTGCTTGGGCACAAATTCACACTCTGAGCCTCAGCATGAGCCCCATGTCAAAGAAAGGCCTGTCAGGGCCTGGGCCAAGAGCCCGCATATGGGGCTTGCCAAGCCCCTATGCACCCAATCCTCACCAGTGTTTGAGTTTTCCAGTCGCCCCGCCCGTACCTGGGGCTCTGCTCTGGAATCCCTTTCTTGGAGAGACACGTGAGCCAGACAACACTTTTCCACCCTTCCCACAAAATGACCCCAAACTCTTGGGAGCTGGGACAAATCCCCAGAGAGGGATACTCGTCCACAGTCCCTGAGGCCAACCCTCCAATCCACGGCTATCTCGGACACAACATCCAGAGACAAAAGCCTGAAGGAACGCCTCCCACTCGCCCTTGTTTCAGAGGCCGAGGAGCTCCCTCTCGGGCTGTACATCCGGCCTGCCATACCCTAGGCGCCACTCATAAGCTGAGTTTGTGTTTTCAGACTTCTGTGCCCTCAGCCTGGACCCACACAACCGCCAGGCTAGGGCCTCTGGAGCCACAGCGAAAGATTGTGCCTGGCCTCTCCAAGGAAATTGTGCCCAATCCATTGACCACAACCCTACAGGTTAGGGAAAAGCTCCAAGGCCCCTGAGGCCATCAATAGTGTAGGCCACCCTGGACTAAGAGGGGCTCTCTGACACCAGCGGAGCAACTATCTCCACTTAGACTCTCAGACAGTGTCCCCAGAGACAGAAGGTTGAAATGGACAGGCTCCCAGGCCCTAATCTGAACCTTAGCTTTGGTTTCCATGTGTCCGTCCTCAGAGGTCTGTTTTCGTAGACCAGCACACGGGGCTTTTCTGAGGCTCCAAACCAAACCTCTCGTCTCCACATGGGGAGCTTACTTACTGGGGATGTATCAAACCCTTCAGGTAGGAGAGTTCCGCAGGGCCACTGAACAACCAGCACATTCCAAGGTTTCCATGGACCCAAACGCACATTATGACGCATCCTCAGGAGAGGCCATTTCAACTCAGCCCCCTGGTTAGCGTGCCCCAGAGGCAGCAGATCAAACATATCTTGTGGCTAATGGCCAATGGGAATGCGAGGCATGCTGTACAGGGATCCATCCTTCGAACCGTGCTCTCCAGTCCTTCCGTATGGTATGTCCTGGAGCCATGCAACAGGACTCGAATGTCCCACAGAAGGAAACCTGGTGGTTTGGGGCAACCTCCAAACTCAGCGTGGGAAAACTTCCTTGGCCTCATGAGGCCCCCGCTTCATGAAGGTGCCAACATGGACACATACGCCAGCCTCAGCCAACGTCTGATCCTCAGCCTGACTTCAGATGCAGGAGATTTTGATTCAGGTTCTGCCTAGTGGGCCTGATCTGCCCTTGGCTCCAATCCTCACTTTAGCTTGTGTTCCTAGACTTCCGTCCTCACACTCCTGGCCCGCAAACCCTCCCTACTGGGAATTCTGGGGCCACAATGAAGCACTCCGCCTGCCTCCCAGGAGAAAAACTTTGTCTATGGTGCTGCCCAGAAACCCCAAATGAGGATCAAACTGCTTGGCCCTCGGCAACACCCCAATTCCATAGGCTACCTTAAACACTGATGCTCTGTCGCAAATAGCCTGAGCCCAGACCTTCCAACAGACACCGACACAGCTGGCTGCACACCCAGCACATTGGACCCGCCACTGCCTTTGGCCACCATCCATTCCCAACCTGGGTTTTCAGTCATCAGAACCTAGACCTTATCTCCAATCCCTGCACAGGGGGGAACCTGATGCACAAGTCAGAACCCCTCCTTCCCCATGGCAAGAAACCTTGCTGCTGGCAGTGAGTCAAACCTTCAGTGTAGGAGAAAACGGCATGGCCCATGAGGCCACGCCCATGTGTGAGGGCCGCCTTGAGCACAAACACACATTGTGACCCTCAGCGTGAGTACCTTATTCAAGTAACGCCTCTCAGTGATTGGACCAAGAGCCCGCATATGTGGCTTGCCATGCCCATAGGCACGCAGGACTAACTAGATGGTGTGTATTCCAGTTGAGGGAACCCACTGCTGTGCTCTAGAGTCCCTCTCCTGTGGGGTACCCTGAGGCAGAAAACAGTACTCTTCCCTTCCAACAGAATGAACCCAAACACTTGGGAGCTTGGACAATCCCCCGAGAGGAAGGCTCTTCCTCGGCCCCTGAAGCAACCCCTACCCTGAACGGCCACTGTGAACGCAACACCCAGAGACAAAAGCCTGAGCGACTGCCTCCCACTTGCCCTCCTTTGATATCCAGAGGATCTCCCCTCTCGGACTGGAGATCAGGCCTGCCATTACCTTGGCCCCTACCTGAGCCAAGTTTGCTTTTTCAGACATCTGTCCCCACAGCCCTGGCAAACACAGCCTCTAGGCTGGGTCCTCTGGAGCCATACCACAGGACCATGCCTGCTCTCTCCTGGGAAACTCTGTCCATTCCTTTGGCCACACACCTCCAGAATATGAGAAACCTCTTGGCCCCCGAGGACATACCATTACCGGGAGCCTCCCTGCACACACAGGGGCCTTCGGACACAAGCGGAGCTGCTACCTCCATGAAGGCATGCACACAGATGTCAACAGAGATAGAAGGTTGAGCCGGACAGGCCCTTAGGCCCTAATCTCAACTCTTGCTTTGTTTTCCAGGTGTCACTCCTCAGAGGCTTTGGTTCGAAGAACAGGATATGGGGCTTTCCTGAGGCACTGAACAGAACTTCTCTCGTCTACACATGGGAAGCTTCCTTGTTGGAGCCGTGTCAAACACCTCAGTTTGGAGAATCCTGCAGAGTCCCTGAGCCACCTCCACATTCCAAGGTCTCCCAGGCCACCAAGCCACAGTAGGACTCATCTTCAGGAGAGTCCATTTCAACTCTCCCCTCTGGGTAGCTCACCCAGGAGCCCGCAGATTGAGCCTGCCTTGTCCTGACTAAAGAGTGGGAATATGAGGTGGCGTTCCCAGGCAACCATGCTTAGACACCTGCTCTCGAGTCTTTCCGTATGGGGCCTCCTGGAACCATCCAATAGCACTCGACTTTCGTGCAGAAGGAAACCTTGAGGTTTGGAGTAGTTCACAAATCCCATCGTAGGCAAACCTTCCTGGCCTCATGAGGCCCCCACACCATTCAGGAAGAGGCCATGCTGGACAAAAACTCTAGCCTGAGGCACGTCTCAGAGTTGAAATGACCTCACTGCAGGAGATCTCGATTCAGCCTCTCAGAGTGGGCCTGCCGTGCCATCGGTCCCAAACCTCACGCTAGCTTGTGTTTCCAGAATTCCTTCCTCACACTCCTGGCAAACAAGCCCTCCGGACTAGGAACTCCAGAACCACAACCCAGCCCAGGGTCTGCCCAAGGGAAGAAAAACGTTTCCCTGTGGGGCTCTCTCCAGAAAACCCAGATGAGGATCAACCTGCTCGGGCCTCGACGGTACCCGAACTGGATAGGCTGCTCTGGGCACTCATGCTCTGTCTGACACAGCCTGAAGCCAGACGTCCAGACAGACAAGGAGACAGCTGGCCGCACACCCAGCACTTCGGACACGCCATGGTCTTATGCCGTCACCTCTTCTTAACCTTGGTTTTCAGATATCTGAACCTAGACATTATATCAATTCTCCACACAGCTGGGTATCGCAAGCACAACACAGAACTCCTCCTTCCCCGTGGCTGTAAAGCTTGCTCTTGGCATGGAGTCACACCTTCAGGGTGGGAGAAACCTTCCTGGTCCCTGATGCCACGCCCAAACTTGAGTGCTGCTTGGGCACAAATTCACACTCTGACCCTCAGCATGAGCCCCATGTCAAAGAAAGGCCTGTCAGGGCCTGGGCCAAGAGCCCGCATATGGGGCTTGCCAAGCCCCTATGCACCCAATCCTCACCAGTGTTTCAGTTTTCCAGTCGCCCCGCCCGTACCTGGGGCTCTGCTCTGGAATCCCTTCCTTGGAGAGACACGTGAGCCAGACAACACGACTCCACCCTTCCCACAAAATGACCCCAAACTCTTGGGAGCTGGGACAAATCCCCAGAGAGGGATACTCGTCCACAGTCCCTGAGGCCACCCCTCCAATCCACGGCTATCTCGGACACAACATCCAGAGACAAAAGCCTGAAGGAACGCCTCCCACTCGCCCTTGTTTCAGAGGCCCAGGAGCTCCCTCTCGGGCTGTACATCCGGCCTGCCATACCCTAGGCGCCACTCATAAGCTGAGTTTGTGTTTTCAGACTTCTGTGCCCTCAGCCTGGACCCACACAACCGCCAGGCTAGGGCCTCTGGAGCCACAGCGAAAGATTGTGCCTGCCCTCTCCAAGGAAATTGTGCCCAATCCATTGACCACAACCCTACAGGTTAGGGAAAAGATCCAAGGCCCCTGAGGCCATCAATAGTGTAGGCCACCCTGGACTAAGAGGGGCTCTCTGACACCAGCGGAGCAACTATCTCCACTTAGACTCTCAGACAGTGTCCCCAGAGACAGAAGGTTGAAATGGACAGGCCCCCAGGCCCTAATCAGAACCTTAGCTTTGGTTTCCATGTGTCCGTCCTCAGAGGTCTGTTTTCGTAGACCAGCACACGGGGCTTTTCTGAGACTCCAAACCAAACCTCTCTCGCCTCCACATGGGGAGTTTACTTACTGGGGATGTATCAAACCCTTCAGGTAGGAGAGTTCTGCAGGGCCACTGAACAACCAGCACATTCCAAGGTTTCCATGGACCCAAACGCACATTATGACGCATCCTCAGGAGAGGCCATTTCAACTCAGCCCCCTGGTTAGCATGCCCCAGAGGCAGCAGATCAAACATATCTTGTGGCTAATGGCCAATGGGAATGCGAGGCATGCTGTACAGGGATCCATCCTTCGAACCGTGCTCTCCAGTCCTTCCGTATGGTATGTCCTGGAGCCATGCAACAGGACTCGAATGTCCCACAGAAGGAAACCTGGTGGTTTGGGGCAACCTCCAAACTCAGCGTGGGAAAACTTCCTTGGCCTCATGAGGCCCCCGCTTCATGAAGGTGCCAACATGGACACATACGCCAGCCTCAGCCAACGTCTGATCCTCAGCCTGACTTCAGATGCAGGAGATTTTGATTCAGCCTCTGCCTAGTGGGCCTGCTCTGCCCTTGGCTCCAATCCTCACTTTAGCTTGTGTTCCTAGACTTCCGTCCTCACACTCCTGGCCCGCAAACCCTCCCTACTGGGAATTCTGGGGCCACAATGAAGCACTCCGCCTGCCTCCCAGGAGAAAAACTTTGTCTATGGTGCTGCCCAGAAACCCCAAATCAGGATCAAACTGCTTGGCCCTCGGCAACACCCCAATTCCATAGGCTACCTTAAACACTGATGCTCTGTCGCAAATAGCCTGAGCCCAGACCTTCCAACAGACACCGACACAGCTGGCTGCACACCCAGCACATTGGATCCGCCACTGCCTTAGGCCACCATCCATTACCAACCTGGGTTTTCAGTCATCAGAACCTAGACCTTATCTCCAATCCCTGCACAGGGGGGAACCTGATGCACAAGTCAGAACCCCTCCTTCCCCATGGCAAGAAACCTTGCTGCTGGCAGTGAGTCAAACCTTCAGTGTAGGAGAAAACGGCATGGCCCATGAGGTCACGCCCATGTGTGAGGGCCGCCTTGGGCACAAACACACATTGTGACCCTCAGCGTGAGTACCTTATTCAAGTAATGCCTCTCAGTGATTGGACCAAGAGCCCGCATATGTGGCTTGCCATGCCCATAGGCACGCAGGACTAACTAGATGGTGTGTATTCCAGTTGAGGGAACCCACTGCTGTGCTCTAGAGTCCCTCTCCTGGGGGGTCCCCTGTGGCAGAAAACAGTACTCTTCCCTTCCCACAGAATGAACCCAAACACTTGGGAGCTTGGACAATCCCCGGAGAGGAAGGCTCTTCCTCGGCCCCTGAAGCAACCCCTACCCTGAACGGCCACTGTGAACGCAACACCCAGAGACAAAAGCCTGAGCGACTGCCTCCCACTTGCCCTCCTTGGATATCCAGAGGATCTCCCCTCTCGGACTGGAGATCAGGCCTGCCATTACCTTGGCCCCTACCTGAGCCAAGTTTGCTTTTTCAGACATCTGTCCCCACTGCCCTGGCAAACACAGCCTCTAGGCTGGGTCCTCTGGAGCCATACCACAGGACCATGCCTGCTCTCTCCTGGGAAACTCTGTCCATTCCTTTGGCCACACACCTCCAGAATATGAGAAACCTCAAGGCCCCCGAGGACATACCATTACCGGGAGCCTCCCTGCACACACAGGGGCCTTCGGACACAAGCTGAGCTGCTACCTCCATGAAGGCATGCACACAGATGTCAACAGAGATAGAAGGTTGAGCCGGACAGGCCCTTAGGCCCTAATCTCAACTCTTGCTTTGTTTTCCAGGTGTCACTCCTCAGAGGCTTTGGTTCGAAGAACAGGATATGGGGCTTTCCTGAGGCACTGAACAGAACTTCTCTCGTCTCCACATGGGAAGCTTCCTTGTTGGAGCCGTGTCAAACACCTCAGGTTGGAGAATCCTGCAGAGTCCCTGAGCCACCTCCACATTCCAAGGTCTCCCAGGCCACCAAGCCACAGTAGGACTCATCTTCAGGAGAGTCCATTTCAACTCTCCCCTCTGGGTAGCTCACCCAGGAGCCCGCAGATTGAGCCTGCCTTGTCCTGACTAAAGAGTGGGAATATGAGGTGGCGTTCCCAGGCATCCATGCTTAGACACCTGCTCTCGAGTCTTTCCGTATGGGGCCTCCTGGAACCATCCAATAGCACTCGACTTTCGTGCAGAAGGAAACCTTGAGGTTTGGAGTAGTTCACAAATCCCATCGTAGGCAAACCTTCCTGGCCTCATGAGGCCCCCACACCATTCAGGAAGAGGGCATGCTGGACAAAAATTCTAGCCTGAGGCACGTCTCAGAGTTGAAATGACCTCAGTGCAGGAGATCTCGATTCAGCCTCTCAGAGTGGGCCTGCCGTGCCATCGGTCCCAAACCTCACGCTAGCTTGTGTTTTCAGACTTCCTTTCTCACACTCCTGGCAAACAAGCCCTCCGGACTAGGAACTCCAGAACCACAACCCAGCCCAGGGTCTGCCCAAGGGAAGAAAAAAGTTTCCCTGTGGGGCTCTCACCAGAGAACCCAGATGAGGATCAACCTGCTCGGGCCTCGACGGTACCCGAACTGGATAGGCTGCTCTGGGCACTCATGCTCTGTCTGACACAGCCTGAAGCCAGACGTCCAGACAGACAAGGAGACAGCTGGCCGCACACCCAGCACTTCGGACACGCCATGGTCTTATGCCGTCACCTCTTCCTAACCTTGGTTTTCAGATATCTGAACCTAGACATTATATCAATTCTCCACACAGCTGGGTATCGCAAGCACAACACAGAACTCCTCCTTCCCCGTGGCTGTAAAGCTTGCTCTTGGCATGGAGTCACACCTTCAGGGTGGGAGAAACCTTCCTGGTCCCTGATGGCACGCCCAAACTTGAGGGCTGCTTGGGCACAAATTCACACTCTGACCCTCAGCATGAGCCCCATGTCAAAGAAAGGCCTGTCAGGGCCTGGGCCAAGAGCCCGCATATGGGGCTTGCCAAGCCCCTATGCACCCAATCCTCACCAGTGTTTCAGTTTTCCAGTCGCCCCGCCCGTAGCTGGGGCTCTGCTCTGGAATCCCTTTCTTGGAGAGACACGTGAGCCAGACAACACGATTCCACCCTTCCCACAAAATGACCCCAAACTCTTGGGAGCTGGGACAAATCCCCAGAGAGGGATACTCGTCCACAGTCCCTGAGGCCACCCCTCCAATCCACGGCTATCTCGGACACAACATCCAGAGACAAAAGCCTGAAGGAACGCCTCCCACTCGCCCTTGTTTCAGAGGCCGAGGAGCTCCCTCTCGGGCTGTACATCCGGCCTGCCATACCCTAGGCGCCACTCATAAGCTGAGTTTGTGTTTTCAGACTTCTGTGCCCTCAGCCTGGACCCACACAACCGCCAGGCTAGGGCCTCTGGAGCCACAGCGAAAGATTGTGCCTGCCCTCTCCAAGGAAATTGTGCCCAATCCATTGACCACAACCCTACAGGTTAGGGAAAAGCTCCAAGGCCCCTGAGGCCATCAATAGTGTAGGCCACCCTGGACTAAGAGGGGCTCTCTGACACCAGCGGAGCAACTATCTCCACTTAGACTCTCAGACAGTGTCCCCAGAGACAGAAGGTTGAAATGGACAGGCCCCCAGGCCCTAATCTGAACCTTAGCTTTGGTTTCCATGTGTCCGTCCTCAGAGGTCTGTTTTCGTAGACCAGCACACGGGGCTTTTCTGAGGCACCAAACCAAACCTCTCTCATCTCCACATGGGGAGCTTACTTACTGGGGATGTATCAAACCCTTCAGGTAGGAGAGTTCTGCAGGGCCACTGAACAACCAGCACATTCCAAGGTTTCCATGGACCCAAACGCACATTATGACGCATCCTCAGGAGAGGCCATTTATACTCAGCCCCCTGGTTAGCGTGCCCCAGAGGCAGCAGATCAAACATATCTTGTGGCTAATGGCCAATGGGAATGCGAGGCATGCTGTACAGGGATCCATCCTTCGAACCGTGCTCTCCAGTCCTTCCGTATGGTATGTCCTGGAGCCATGCAACAGGACTCGAATGTCCCACAGAAGGAAACCTGGTGGTTTGGGGCAACCTCCAAACTCAGCGTGGGAAAACTTCCTTGGCCTCATGAGGCCCCCGCTTCATGAAGGTGCCAACATGGACACATACGCCAGCCTCAGCCAACGTCTGATCCTCAGCCTGACTTCAGATGCAGGAGATTTTGATTCAGGTTCTGCCTAGTGGGCCTGATCTGCCCTTGGCTCCAATCCTCACTTTAGCTTGTGTTCCTAGACTTCCGTCATCACACTCCTGGCCCGCAAACCCTCCCTACTGGGAATTCTGGGGCCACAATGAAGCACTCCGCCTGCCTCCCAGGAGAAAAAGTTTGTCTATGGTGCTGCCCAGAAACCCCAAATGAGGATCAAACTGCTTGGCCCTCGGCAACACCCCAATTCCATAGGCTACCTTAAACACTGATGCTCTGTCGCAAATAGCCTGAGCCCAGACCTTCCAACAGACACCGACACAGCTGGCTGCACACCCAGCACATTGGACCCGCCACTGCCTTTGGCCACCATCCATTCCCAACCTGGGTTTTCAGTCATCAGAACCTAGACCTTATCTCCAATCCCTGCACAGGGGGGAACCTGATGCACAAGTCAGAACCCCTCCTTCCCCATGGCAAGAAACCTTGCTGCTGGCAGTGAGTCAAACCTTCAGTGTAGGAGAAAACGGCATGGCCCATGAGGCCACGCCCATGTGTGAGGGCCGCCTTGGGCACAAACACACATTGTGACCCTCAGCGTGAGTACCTTATTCAAGTAACGCCTCTCAGTGATTGGACCAAGAGCCCGCATATGTGGCTTGCCATGCCCATAGGCACGCAGGACTAACTAGATGGTGTGTATTCCAGTTGAGGGAACCCACTGCTGTGCTCTAGAGTCCCTCTCCTGGGGGGTCCCCTGAGGCAGAAAACAGTACTCTTCCCTTCCAACAGAATGAACCCAAACACTTGGGAGCTTGGACAATCCCCCGAGAGGAAGGCTCTTCCTCGGCCCCTGAAGCAACCCCTACCCTGAACGGCCACTGTAACGCAACACCCAGAGACAAAAGCCTGAGCGACTGCCTCCCACTTGCCCTCCTTTGATATCCAGAGGATCTCCCCTCTCGGACTGGAGATCAGGCCTGCCATTACCTTGGCCCCTACCTGAGCCAAGTTTGCTTTTTCAGACATCTGTCCCCACAGCCCTGGCAAACACAGCCTCTAGGCTGGGTCCTCTGGAGCCATACCACAGGACCATGCCTGCTCTCTCCTGGGAAACTCTGTCCATTCCTTTGGCCACACACCTCCAGAATATGAGAAACCTCAAGGCCCCCGAGGACATACCATTACCGGGAGCCTCCCTGCACACACAGGGGCCTTCGGACACAAGCGGAGCTGCTACCTCCATGAAGGCATGCACACCGATGTCAACAGAGATAGAAGGTTGAGCCGGACAGGCCCTTAGGCCCTAATCTCAACTCTTGCTTTGTTTTCCAGGTGTCACTCCTCAGAGGCTTTGGTTCGAAGAACAGGATATGGGGCTTTCCTGAGGCACTGAACAGAACTTCTCTCGTCTCCACATGGGAAGCTTCCTTGTTGGAGCCGTGTCAAACACCTCAGGTTGGAGAATCCTGCAGAGTCCCTGAGCCACCTCCACATTCCAAGGTCTCCCAGGCCACCAAGCCACAGTAGGACTCATCTTCAGGAGAGTCCATTTCAACTCTCCCCTCTGGGTAGCTCACCCAGGAGCCCGCAGATTGAGCCTGCCTTGTCCTGACTAAAGAGTGGGAATATGAGGTGGCGTTCCCAGGCAACCATGCTTAGACACCTGCTCTCGAGTCTTTCCGTATGGGGCCTCCTGGAACCATCCAATAGCACTCGACTTTCGTGCAGAAGGAAACCTTGAGGTTTGGAGTAGTTCACAAATCCCATCGTAGGCAAACCTTCCTGGCCTCATGAGGCCCCCACACCATTCAGGAAGAGGCCATGCTGGACAAAAACTCTAGCCTGAGGCACGTCTCAGGGTTGAAATTACCTCAGTGCAGGAGATCTCGATTCAGCCTCTCAGAGTGGGCCTGCCGTGCCATCGGTCCCAAACCTCACGCTAGCTTGTGTTTTCAGACTTCCTTCCTCACACTCCTGGCAAACAAGCCCTCCGGACTAGGAACTCCAGAACCACAACCCAGCCCAGGGTCTGCCCAAGGGAAGAAAAACGTTTCCCTATGGGGCTCCCTCCAGAAAACCCAGATGAGGATCAACCTGCTCGGGCCTCGACCGGTACCCGAACTGGATAGGCTGCTCTGGGCACTCATGCTCTGTCTGACACAGCCTGAAGCCAGACGTCCAGACAGACAAGGAAACAGCTGGCCGCACACCCAGCACTTCGGACACGCCATGGTCTTATGCCGTCACCTCTTCCTAACCTTGGTTTTCAGATATCTGAACCTAGACATTATATCAATTCTCCACACAGCTGGGTATCGCAAGCACAACACAGAACTCCTCCTTCCCCGTGGCTGTAAAGCTTGCTCTTGGCATGGAGTCACACCTTCAGGGTGGGAGAAACCTTCCTGGTCCCTGATGGCACGCCCAAACTTGAGGGCTGCTTGGGCACAAATTCACACTCTGACCCTCAGCATGAGCCCCATGTCAAAGAAAGGCCTGTCAGGGCCTGGGCCAAGAGCCCGCATATGGGGCTTGCCAAGCCCCTATGCACCCAATCCTCACCAGTGTTTGAGTTTTCCAGTCGCCCCGCCCATACCTGGGGCTCTGCTCTGGAATCCCTTTCTTGGAGAGACACGTGAGCCAGACAACACTTTTCCACCCTTCCCACAAAATGACCCCAAACTCTTGGGAGCTGGGACAAATCCCCAGAGAGGGATACTCGTCCACAGTCCCTGAGGCCACCCCTCCAATCCACGGCTATCTCGGACACAACATCCAGAGACAAAAGCCTGAAGGAACGCCTCCCACTCGCCCTTGTTTCAGAGGCCCAGGAGCTCCCTCTCGGGCTGTACATCCGGCCTGCCATACCCTAGGCGCCACTCATAAGCTGAGTTTGTGTTTTCAGACTTCTGTGCCCTCAGCCTGGACCCACACAACCGCCAGGCTAGGGCCTCTGGAGCCACAGCGAAAGATTGTGCCTGCCCTCTCCAAGGAAATTGTGCCCAATCCATTGACCACAACCCTACAGGTTAGGGAAAAGCTCCAAGGCCCCTGAGGCCATCAATAGTGTAGGCCACCCTGGACTAAGAGGGGCTCTCTGACACCAGCGGAGCAACTATCTCCACTTTGACTCTCAGACAGTGTCCCCAGAGACAGAAGGTTGAAATGGACAGGCCCCCAGGCCCTAATCTGAACCTTAGCTTTGGTTTCCATGTGTCCGTCCTCAGAGGTCTGTTTTCGTAGACCAGCACACGGGGCTTTTCTGAGGCTCCAAACCAAACCTCTCTCGCCTCCACATGGGGAGTTTACTTACTGGGGATGTATCAAACCCTTCAGGTAGGAGAGTACTGCAGGGCCACTGAACAACCAGCACATTCCAAGGTTTCCATGGACCCAAACGCACATTATGACGCATCCTCAGGAGAGGCCATTTCAACTCAGCCCCCTGGTTAGCATGCCCCAGAGGCAGCAGATCAAACATATCTTGTGGCTAATGGCCAATGGGAATGCGAGGCATGCTGTACAGGGATCCATCCTTCGAACCGTGCTCTCCAGTCCTTCCGTATGGTATGTCCTGGAGCCATGCAACAGGACTCGAATGTCCCACAGAAGGAAACCTGGTGGTTTGGGGCAACCTCCAAACTCAGCGTGGGAAAACTTCCTTGGCCTCATGAGGCCCCCGCTTCATGAAGGTGCCAACATGGACACATACGCCAGCCTCAGCCAACGTCTGATCCTCAGCCTGACTTCAGATGCAGGAGATTTTGATTCAGCCTCTGCCTAGTGGGCCTGCTCTGCCCTTGGCTCCAATCCTCACTTTAGCTTGTGTTCCTGGACTTCCGTCCTCACACTCCTGGCCCGCAAACCCTCCCTACTGGGAATTCTGGGGCCACAATGAAACACTCCGCCTGCCTCCCAGGATAAAAACTTTGTCTATGGTGCTGCCCAGAAACCCCAAATGAGGATCAAACTGCTTGGCCCTCGGCAACACCCCAATTGCATAGGCTATCTTAAACACTGATGCTCTGTCGCAAATAGCCTGAGCCCAGACCTTCCAACAGACACCGACACAGCTGGCTGCACACCCAGCACATTGGACCCGCCACTGCCTTAGGCCACCATCCATTCCCAACCTGGGTTTTCAGTCATCAGAACCTAGACCTTATCTCCAATCCCTGCACAGGGGGGAACCTGATGCACAAGTCAGAAACCCTCCTTCCCCATGGCAAGAAACCTTGCTGCTGGCAGTGAGTCAAACCTTCAGTGTAGGAGAAAACGGCATGGCCCATGAGGCCACGCCCATGTGTGAGGGCCGCCTTGGGCACAAACACACATTGTGACCCTCAGCGTGAGTACCTTATTCAAGTAATGCCTCTCAGTGATTGGACCAAGAGCCCGCATATGTGGCTTGCCATGCCCATAGGCACGCAGGACTAACTAGATGGTGTGTATTCCAGTTGAGGGAACCCACTGCTGTGCTCTAGAGTCCCTCTCCTGGGGGGTCCCCTGTGGCAGAAAACAGTACTCTTCCCTTCCCACAGAATGAACCCAAACACTTGGGAGCTTGGACAATCCCCCGAGAGGAAGGCTCTTCCTCGGCCCCTGAAGCAACCCCTACCCTGAACGGCCACTGTGAATGCAACACCCAGAGACAAAAGCCTGAGCGACTGCCTCCCACTTGCCCTCCTTTGATATCCAGAGGATCTCCCCTCTCGGACTGGAGATCAGGCCTGCCATTACCTTGGCCCCTACCTGAGCCAAGTTTGCTTTTTCAGACATCTGTCCCCACAGCCCTGGCAATCACAGCCTCTAGGCTGGGTCCCCTGGAGCCATACCACAGGACCATGCCTGCTCTCTCCTGGGAAACTCTGTCCATTCCTTTGGCCACACACCTCCAGAATATGAGAAACCTCAAGGCCCCCGAAAACATACCATTACCGGGAGCCTCCCTGCACACACAGGGGCCTTCGGACACAAGCTGAGCTGCTACCTCCATGAAGGCATGCACACAGATGTCAACAGAGATAGAAGGTTGAGCCGGACAGGCCCTTAGGCCCTAATCTCAACTCTTGCTTTGTTTTCCAGGTGTCACTCCTCAGAGGCTTTGGTTCGAAGAACAGGATATGGGGCTTTCCTGAGGCACTGAACAGAACTTCTCTCGTCTCCACATGGGAAGCTTCCTTGTTGGAGCCGTGTCAAACACCTCAGGTTGGAGAATCCTGCAGAGTCCCTGAGCCACCTCCACATTCCAAGGTCTCCCAGGCCATCAAGCCACAGTAGGACTCATCTTCAGGAGAGTCCATTTCAACTCTCCCCTCTGGGTAGCTCACCCAGGAGCCCGCAGATTGAGCCTGCCTTGTCCTGACTAAAGAGTGGGAATATGAGGTGGCGTTCCCAGGCATCCATGCTTAGACACCTGCTCTCGAGTCTTTCCGTATGGGGCCTCCTGGAACTATCCAATAGCACTCGACTTTCGTGCGGAAGGAAACCTTGATGTTTGGAGTAGTTCACAAATCCCATCGTAGGCAAACCTTCCTGGCCTCATGAGGCCCCCACACCATTCAGGAAGAGGCCATGCTGGACAAAAATTCTACGCTGAGGCACGTCTCAGAGTTGAAATGACCTCAGTGCAGGAGATCTCGATTCAGCCTCTCAGAGTGGGCCTGCCGTGCCATCGGTCCCAAACCTCACGCTAGCTTGTGTTTTCAGACTTCCTTCCTCACACTCCTGGCAAACAAGCCCTCCGGACTAGGAACTCCAGAACCACAACCCAGCCCAGGGTCTGCCCAAGGGAAGAAAAACGTTTCCCTGTGGGGCTCTCTCCAGAAAACCCAGATGAGGATCAACCTGCTCGGGCCTCGACGGTACCCGAACTGGATAGGCTGCTCTGGGCACTCATGCTCTGTCTGACACAGCCTGAAGCCAGACGTCCAGTCAGACAAGGAGACAGCTGGCCGCACACCCAGCACTTCGGACACGCCATGGTCTTATGCCGTCACCTCTTCCTAAACTTGGTTTTCAGATAACTGAACCTAGACATTATATCAATTCTCCACACAGCTGGGTATCGCAAGCACAACACAGAACTCCTCCTTCCCCGTGGCTGTAAAGCTTGCTCTTGGCATGGAGTCACACCTTCAGGGTGGGAGAAACCTTCCTGATCCCTGATGCCACGCCCAAACTTGAGTGCTGCTTGGGCACAAATTCACACTCTGACCCTCAGCATGAGCCCCATGTCAAAGAAAGGCCTGTCAGGGCCTGGGCCAAGAGCCCGCATATGGGGCTTGCCAAGCCCCTATGCACCCAATCCTCACCAGTGTTTGAGTTTTCCAGTCGCCCCGCCCGTACCTGGGGCTCTGCTCTGGAATCCCTTTCTTGGAGAGACACGTGAGCCAGACAACACTTTTCCACCCTTCCCACAAAATGACCCCAAACTCTTGGGAGCTGGGACAAACCCCAGAGAGGGATACTCGTCCACAGTCCCTGAGGCCACCCCTCCAATCCACGGCTATCTCGGACACAACATCCAGAGACAAAAGCCTGAAGGAACGCCTCCCACTCGCCCTTGTTTCAGAGGCCCAGGAGCTCCCTCTCGGGCTGTACATCCGGCCTGCCATACCCTAGGCGCCACTCATAAGCTGAGTTTGTGTTTTCAGACTTCTGTGCCCTCAGCCTGGACCACACAACCGCCAGGCTAGGGCCTCTGGAGCCACAGCGAAAGATTGTGCCTGCCCTCTCCAAGGAAATTGTGCCCAATCCATTGACCACAACCCTACAGGTTAGGGAAAAGCTCCAAGGCCCCTCAGGCCATCAATAGTATAGGCCACCCTAGACTAAGAGGGGCTCTCTGACACCAGCGGAGCAACTATCTCCACTTAGACTCTCAGACAGTGTCCCCAGAGACAGAAGGTTGAAATGGACAGGCCCCCAGGCCCTAATCTGAACCTTAGCTTTGGTTTCCATGTGTCCGTCCTCAGAGGTCTGTTTTCGTAGACCAGCACACGGGGCTTTTCTGAGGCTCCAAACCAAACCTCTCTCGTCTCCACATGGGGAGCTTACTTACTGGGGATGTATCAAACCCTTCAGGTAGGAGAGTTCCGCAGGGCCACTGAACAACCAGCACATTCCAAGGTTTCCATGGACCCAAACGCACATTATGACGCATCCTCAGGAGAGGCCATTTCAACTCAGCCCCCTGGTTAGCGTGCCCCAGAGGCAGCAGATCAAACATATCTTGTGGCTAATGGCCAATGGGAATGCGAGGCATGCTGTACAGGGATCCATCCTTCGAACCGTGCTCTCCAGTCCTTCCGTATGGTATGTCCTGGAGCCATGCAACAGGACTCGAATGTCCCACAGAAGGAAACCTGGTGGTTTGGGGCAACCTCCAAACTCAGCGTGGGAAAACTTCCTTGGCCTCATGAGGCCCCCGCTTCATGAAGGTGCCAACATGGACACATACGCCAGCCTCAGCCAACGTCTGATCCTCAGCCTGACTTCAGATGCAGGAGATTTTGATTCAGCCTCTGCCTAGTGGGCCTGCTCTGCCCTTGGCTCCAATCCTCACTTTAGCTTGTGTTCCTGGACTTCCGTCCTCACACTCCTGGCCCGCAAACCCTCCCTACTGGGAATTCTGGGGCCACAATGAAACACTCCGCCTGCCTCCCAGGATAAAAACTTTGTCTATGGTGCTGCCCAGAAACCCCAAATGAGGATCAAACTGCTTGGCCCTCGGCAACACCCCAATTGCATAGGCTATCTTAAACACTGATGCTCTGTCGCAAATAGCCTGAGCCCAGACCTTCCAACAGACACCGACACAGCTGGCTGCACACCCAGCACATTGGACCCGCCACTGCCTTAGGCCACCATCCATTCCCAACCTGGGTTTTCAGTCATCAGAACCTAGACCTTATCTCCAATCCCTGCACAGGGGGGAACCTGATGCACAAGTCAGAAACCCTCCTTCCCCATGGCAAGAAACCTTGCTGCTGGCAGTGAGTCAAACCTTCAGTGTAGGAGAAAACGGCATGGCCCATGAGGCCACGCCCATGTGTGAGGGCCGCCTTGGGCACAAACACACATTGTGACCCTCAGCGTGAGTACCTTATTCAAGTAATGCCTCTCAGTGATTGGACCAAGAGCCCGCATATGTGGCTTGCCATGCCCATAGGCACGCAGGACTAACTAGATGGTGTGTATTCCAGTTGAGGGAACCCACTGCTGTGCTCTAGAGTCCCTCTCCTGGGGGGTCCCCTGTGGCAGAAAACAGTACTCTTCCCTTCCCACAGAATGAACCCAAACACTTGGGAGCTTGGACAATCCCCCGAGAGGAAGGCTCTTCCTCGGCCCCTGAAGCAACCCCTACCCTGAACGGCCACTGTGAATGCAACACCCAGAGACAAAAGCCTGAGCGACTGCCTCCCACTTGCCCTCCTTTGATATCCAGAGGATCTCCCCTCTCGGACTGGAGATCAGGCCTGCCATTACCTTGGCCCCTACCTGAGCCAAGTTTGCTTTTTCAGACATCTGTCCCCACAGCCCTGGCAATCACAGCCTCTAGGCTGGGTCCCCTGGAGCCATACCACAGGACCATGCCTGCTCTCTCCTGGGAAACTCTGTCCATTCCTTTGGCCACACACCTCCAGAATATGAGAAACCTCAAGGCCCCCGAAAACATACCATTACCGGGAGCCTCCCTGCACACACAGGGGCCTTCGGACACAAGCTGAGCTGCTACCTCCATGAAGGCATGCACACAGATGTCAACAGAGATAGAAGGTTGAGCCGGACAGGCCCTTAGGCCCTAATCTCAACTCTTGCTTTGTTTTCCAGGTGTCACTCCTCAGAGGCTTTGGTTCGAAGAACAGGATATGGGGCTTTCCTGAGGCACTGAACAGAACTTCTCTCGTCTCCACATGGGAAGCTTCCTTGTTGGAGCCGTGTCAAACACCTCAGGTTGGAGAATCCTGCAGAGTCCCTGAGCCACCTCCACATTCCAAGGTCTCCCAGGCCATCAAGCCACAGTAGGACTCATCTTCAGGAGAGTCCATTTCAACTCTCCCCTCTGGGTAGCTCACCCAGGAGCCCGCAGATTGAGCCTGCCTTGTCCTGACTAAAGAGTGGGAATATGAGGTGGCGTTCCCAGGCATCCATGCTTAGACACCTGCTCTCGAGTCTTTCCGTATGGGGCCTCCTGGAACTATCCAATAGCACTCGACTTTCGTGCGGAAGGAAACCTTGATGTTTGGAGTAGTTCACAAATCCCATCGTAGGCAAACCTTCCTGGCCTCATGAGGCCCCCACACCATTCAGGAAGAGGCCATGCTGGACAAAAATTCTACGCTGAGGCACGTCTCAGAGTTGAAATGACCTCAGTGCAGGAGATCTCGATTCAGCCTCTCAGAGTGGGCCTGCCGTGCCATCGGTCCCAAACCTCACGCTAGCTTGTGTTTTCAGACTTCCTTCCTCACACTCCTGGCAAACAAGCCCTCCGGACTAGGAACTCCAGAACCACAACCCAGCCCAGGGTCTGCCCAAGGGAAGAAAAACGTTTCCCTGTGGGGCTCTCTCCAGAAAACCCAGATGAGGATCAACCTGCTCGGGCCTCGACGGTACCCGAACTGGATAGGCTGCTCTGGGCACTCATGCTCTGTCTGACACAGCCTGAAGCCAGACGTCCAGTCAGACAAGGAGACAGCTGGCCACACACCCAGCACTTCGGACACGCCATGGTCTTATGCCGTCACCTCTTCCTAAACTTGGTTTTCAGATAACTGAACCTAGACATTATATCAATTCTCCACACAGCTGGGTATCGCAAGCACAACACAGAACTCCTCCTTCCCCGTGGCTGTAAAGCTTGCTCTTGGCATGGAGTCACACCTTCAGGGTGGGAGAAACCTTCCTGATCCCTGATGCCACGCCCAAACTTGAGTGCTGCTTGGGCACAAATTCACACTCTGACCCTCAGCATGAGCCCCATGTCAAAGAAAGGCCTGTCAGGGCCTGGGCCAAGAGCCCGCATATGGGGCTTGCCAAGCCCCTATGCACCCAATCCTCACCAGTGTTTGAGTTTTCCAGTCGCCCCGCCCGTACCTGGGGCTCTGCTCTGGAATCCCTTTCTTGGAGAGACACGTGAGCCAGACAACACTTTTCCACCCTTCCCACAAAATGACCCCAAACTCTTGGGAGCTGGGACAAACCCCAGAGAGGGATACTCGTCCACAGTCCCTGAGGCCACCCCTCCAATCCACGGCTATCTCGGACACAACATCCAGAGACAAAAGCCTGAAGGAACGCCTCCCACTCGCCCTTGTTTCAGAGGCCCAGGAGCTCCCTCTCGGGCTGTACATCCGGCCTGCCATACCCTAGGCGCCACTCATAAGCTGAGTTTGTGTTTTCAGACTTCTGTGCCCTCAGCCTGGACCACACAACCGCCAGGCTAGGGCCTCTGGAGCCACAGCGAAAGATTGTGCCTGCCCTCTCCAAGGAAATTGTGCCCAATCCATTGACCACAACCCTACAGGTTAGGGAAAAGCTCCAAGGCCCCTCAGGCCATCAATAGTATAGGCCACCCTAGACTAAGAGGGGCTCTCTGACACCAGCGGAGCAACTATCTCCACTTAGACTCTCAGACAGTGTCCCCAGAGACAGAAGGTTGAAATGGACAGGCCCCCAGGCCCTAATCTGAACCTTAGCTTTGGTTTCCATGTGTCCGTCCTCAGAGGTCTGTTTTCGTAGACCAGCACACGGGGCTTTTCTGAGGCTCCAAACCAAACCTCTCTCGTCTCCACATGGGGAGCTTACTTACTGGGGATGTATCAAACCCTTCAGGTAGGAGAGTTCCGCAGGGCCACTGAACAACCAGCACATTCCAAGGTTTCCATGGACCCAAACGCACATTATGACGCATCCTCAGGAGAGGCCATTTCAACTCAGCCCCCTGGTTAGCGTGCCCCAGAGGCAGCAGATCAAACATATCTTGTGGCTAATGGCCAATGGGAATGCGAGGCATGCTGTACAGGGATCCATCCTTCGAACCGTGCTCTCCAGTCCTTCCGTATGGTATGTCCTGGAGCCATGCAACAGGACTCGAATGTCCCACAGAAGGAAACCTGGTGGTTTGGGGCAACCTCCAAACTCAGCGTGGGAAAACTTCCTTGGCCTCATGAGGCCCCCGCTTCATGAAGGTGCCAACATGGACACATACGCCAGCCTCAGCCAACGTCTGATCCTCAGCCTGACTTCAGATGCAGGAGATTTTGATTCAGCCTCTGCCTAGTGGGCCTGCTCTGCCCTTGGCTCCAATCCTCACTTTAGCTTGTGTTCCTAGACTTCCGTCCTCACACTCCTGGCCCGCAAACCCTCCCTACTGGGAATTCTGGGGCCACAATGAAGCACTCCGCCTGCCTCCCAGGAGAAAAACTTTGTCTATGGTGCTGCCCAGAAACCCCAAATGAGAATCAAACTGCTTGGCCCTCGGCAACACCCCAATTGCATAGGCTACCTTAAACACTGATGCTCTGTCGCAAATAGCCTGAGCCCAGACCTTCCAACAGACACCGACACAGCTGGCTGCACACCCAGCACATTGGATCCGCCACTGCCTTAGGCCACCATCCATTCCCAACCTGGGTTTTCAGTCATCAGAACCTAGAACTTATCTCCAATCCCTGCACAGGGGGGAACCTGATGCACAAGTCAGAACCCCTCCTTCCCCATGGCAAGAAACCTTGCTGCTGGCAGTGAGTCAAACCTTCAGTGTAGGAGAAAACGGCATGGCCCATGAGGCCACGCCCATGTGTGAGGGCCGCCTTGGGCACAAACACACATTGTGACCCTCAGCGTGAGTACCTTATTCAAGTAACGCCTCTCAGTGATTGGACCAAGTGCCCGCATATGTGGCTTGCCATGCCCATAGGCACGCAGGACTAACTAGATGGTGTGTATTCCAGTTGAGGGAACCCACTGCTGTGCTCTAGAGTCCCTCTCCTGGGGGGTCCCCTGTGGCAGAAAACAGTACTCTTCCCTTCCCACAGAATGAACCCAAACACTTGGGAGCTTGGACAATCCCCCGAGAGGAAGGCTCTTCCTCGGCCCCTGAAGCAACCCCTACCCTGAACGGCCACTGTGAACGCAACACCCAGAGACAAAAGCCTGAGCGACTGCCTCCCACTTGCCCTCCTTTGATATCCAGAGGATCTCCCCTCTCGGACTGGAGATCAGGCCTGCCATTACCTTGGCCCCTACCTGAGCCAAGTTTGCTTTTTCAGACATCTGTCCCCACAGCCCTGGCAAACACAGCCTCTAGGCTGGGTCCTCTGGAGCCATACCACAGGACCATGCCTGCTCTCTCCTGGGAAACTCTGTCCATTCCTTTGGCCACACACCTCCAGAATATGAGAAACCTCAAGGCCCCCGAGGACATATCATTACCGGGAGCCTCCCTGCACACACAGGGGCCTTCGGACACAAGCTGAGCTGCTACCTCCATGAAGGCATGCACACAGATGTCAACAGAGATAGAAGGTTGAGCCGGACAGGCCCTTAGGCCCTAATCTCAACTCTTGCTTTGTTTTCCAGGTGTCACTCCTCAGAGGCTTTGGTTCGAAGAACAGGATATGGGGCTTTCCTGAGGCACTGAACAGAACTTCTCTCGTCTCCACATGGGAAGCTTACTTGTTGGAGCCGTGTCAAACACCTCAGGTTGGAGAATCCTGCAGAGTCCCTGAGCCACCTCCACATTCCAAGGTCTCCCAGGCCACCAAGCCACAGTAGGACTCATCTTCAGGAGAGTCCATTTCAACTCTCCCCTCTGGGTAGCTCACCCAGGAGCCCGCAGATTGAGCCTGCCTTGTCCTGACTAAAGAGTGGGAATATGAGGTGGCGTTCCCAGGCATCCATGCTTAGACACCTGCTCTCGAGTCTTTCCGTATGGGGCCTCCTGGAACCATCCAATAGCACTCGACTTTCGTGCAGAAGGAAACCTTGATGTTTGGAGTAGTTCACAAATCCCATCGTAGGCAAACCTTCCTGGCCTCATGAGGCCCCCACACCATTCAGGAAGAGGCCATGCTGGACAAAAATTCTACCCTGAGGCACGTCTCAGAGTTGAAATGACCTCAGTGCAGGAGATCTCGATTCAGCCTCTCAGAGTGGGCCTGCCGTGCCATCGGTCCCAAACCTCACGCTAGCTTGTGTTTTCAGACTTCCTTCCTCACACTCCTGGCAAACAAGCCCTCCGGACTAGGAACTCCAGAACCACAACCCAGCCCAGGGTCTGCCCAAGGGAAGAAAAACGTTTCCCTGTGGGGCTCTCTCCAGAAAACCCAGATGAGGATCAACCTGCACGGGCCTCGACGGTACCCGAACTGGATAGGCTGCTCTGGGCACTCATGCTCTGTCTGACACAGCCTGAAGCCAGACGTCCAGAAGGACAAGGAGACAGCTGGCCGCACACCCAGCACTTCGGACACGCCATGGTCTTATGCCGTCACCTCTTCCTAACCTTGGTTTTCAGATATCTGAACCTAGACATTATATCAATTCTCCACACAGCTGGGTATCGCAAGCACAACACAGAACTCCTCCTTCCCCGTGGCTGTAAAGCTTGCTCTTGGCATGGAGTCACACCTTCAGGGTGGGAGAAACCTTCCTGGTCCCTGATGCCACGCCCAAACTTGAGTGCTGCTTGGGCACAAATTCACACTCTGACCCTCAGCATGAGCCCCATGTCAAAGAAAGGCCTGTCAGGGCCTGGGCCAAGAGCCCGCATATGGGGCTTGCCAAGCCCCTATGCACCCAATCCTCACCAGTGTTTCAGTTTTCCAGTCACCCCGCCAGTACCTGGGGCTCTGCTCTGGAATCCCTTTCTTTGAGAGACACGTGAGCCAGACAACACTTTTCCACCCTTCCCACAAAATGACCCCAAACTCTTGGGAGCTGGGACAAACCCCAGAGAGGGATACTCGTCCACAGTCCCTGAGGCCACCCCTCCAATCCACGGCTATCTCGGACACAACATCCAGAGACAAAAGCCTGAAGGAACGCCTCCCACTCGCCCTTGTTTCAGAGGCCCAGGAGCTCCCTCTCGGGCTGTACATCCGGCCTGCCATACCCTAGGCGCCACTCATAAGCTGAGTTTGTGTTTTCAGACTTCTGTGCCCTCAGCCTGGACCACACAACCGCCAGGCTAGGGCCTCTGGAGCCACAGCGAAAGATTGTGCCTGCCCTCTCCAAGGAAATTGTGCCCAATCCATTGACCACAACCCTACAGGTTAGGGAAAAGCTCCAAGGCCCCTAAGGCCATCAATAGTGTAGGCCACCCTAGACTAAGAGGGGCTCTATGACACCAGCGGAGCAACTATCTCCACTTAGACTCTCAGACAGTGTCCCCAGAGACAGAAGGTTGAAATGGACAGGCCCCCAGGCCCTAATCTGAACCTTAGCTTTGGTTTCCATGTGTCCGTCCTCAGAGGTCTGTTTTCGTAGACCAGCACACGGGGCTTTTCTGAGGCTCCAAACCAAACCTCTCTCGTCTCCACATGGGGAGCTTACTTACTGGGGATGTATCAAACCCTTCAGGTAGGAGAGTTCCGCAGGGCCACTGAACAACCAGCACTTTCCAAGGTTTCCATGGACCCAAACGCACATTATGACGCATCCTCAGGAGAGGCCATTTCAACTCAGCCCCCTGGTTAGCGTGCCCCAGAGGCAGCAGATCAAACATATCTTGTGGCTAATGGCCAATGGGAATGCGAGGCATGCTGTACAGGGATCCATCCTTCGAACCGTGCTCTCCAGTCCTTCCGTATGGTATGTCCTGGAGCCATGCAACAGGACTCGAATGTCCCACAGAAGGAAACCTGGTGGTTTGGGGCAACCTCCAAACTCAGCGTGGGAAAACTTCCTTGGCCTCATGAGGCCCCCGCTTCATGAAGGTGCCAACATGGACACATATGCCAGCCTCAGCCAACGTCTGATCCTCAGCCTGACTTCAGATGCAGGAGATTTTGATTCAGCCTCTGCCTAGTGGGCCTGCTCTGCCCTTGGCTCGAATCCTCACTTTAGCTTGTGTTCCTAGACTTCCGTCCTCACACTCCTGGCCCGCAAACCCTCCCTACTGGGAATTCTGGGGCCACAATGAAGCACTCCGCCGGCCTCCCAGGAGAAAAACTTTGTCTATGGTGCTGCCCAGAAACCCCAAATGAGAATCAAACTGCTTGGCCCTCGGCAACACCCCAATTGCATAGGCTACCTTAAACACTGATGCTCAATCGCAAATAGCCTGAGCCCAGACCTTCCAACAGACACCGACACAGCTGGCTGCACACCCAGCACATTGGATCCGCCACTGCCTTAGGCCACCATCCATTCCCAACCTGGGTTTTCAGTCATCAGAACCTAGAACTTATCTCCAATCCCTGCACAGGGGGGAACCTGATGCACAAGTCAGAACCCCTCCTTCCCCATGGCAAGAAACCTTGCTGCTGGCAGTGAGTCAAACCTTCAGTGTAGGAGAAAACGGCATGGCCCATGAGGCCACGCCCATGTGTGAGGGCCGCCTTGGGCACAAACACACATTGTGACCCTCAGCGTGAGTACCTTATTCAAGTAACGCCTCTCAGTGATTGGACCAAGAGCCCGCATATGTGGCTTGCCATGCCCATAGGCACGCAGGACTAACTAGATGGTGTGTATTCCAGTTGAGGGAACCCACTGCTGTGCTCTAGAGTCCCTCTCCTGGGGGGTCCCCTGTGGCAGAAAACAGTACTCTTCCCTTCCCACAGAATGAACCCAAACACTTGGGAGCTTGGACAATCCCCCGAGAGGAAGGCTCTTCCTCGGCCCCTGAAGCAACCCCTACCCAGAACGGCCACTGTGAACGCAACACCCAGAGACAAAAGCCTGAGCGACTGCCTCCCACTTGCCCTCCTTTGATATCCAGAGGATCTCCCCTCTCGGACTGGAGATCAGGCCTGCCATTACCTTGGCCCCTACCTGAGCCAAGTTTGCTTTTTCAGACATCTGTCCCCACAGCCCTGGCAAACACAGCCTCTAGGCTGGGTCCTCTGGAGCCATACCACAGGACCATGCCTGCTCTCTCCTGGGAAACTCTGTCCATTCCTTTGGCCACACCCCTCCAGAATATGAGAAACCTCAAGGCCCCCGAGGACATACCATTACCGGGAGCCTCCCTGCACACACAGGGGCCTTCGGACACAAGCGGAGCTGCTACCTCCATGAAGGCATGCACACAGATGTCAACAGAGATAGAAGGTTGAGCCGGACAGGCCCTTAGGCCCTAATCTCAACTCTTGCTTTGTTTTCCAGGTGTCACTCCTCAGAGGCTTTGGTTCGAAGAACAGGATATGGGGCTTTCCTGAGGCACTGAACAGAACTTCTCTCGTCTCCACATGGGAAGCTTCCTTGTTGGAGCCGTGTCAAACACCTCAGGTTGGAGAATCCTGCAGAGTCCCTGAGCCACCTCCACATTCCAAGGTCTCCCAGGCCACCAAGCCACAGTAGGACTCATCTTCAGGAGAGTCCATTTCAACTCTCCCCTCTGGGTAGCTCACCCAGGAGCCCGCAGATTGAGCCTGCCTTGTCCTGACTAAAGAGTGGGAATATGAGGTGGCGTTCCCAGGCATCCATGCTTAGACACCTGCTCTCGAGTCTTTCCGTATGGGGCCTCCTGGAACCATCCAATAGCACTCGACTTTCGTGCAGAAGGAAACCTTGAGGTTTGGAGTAGTTCACAAATCCCATCGTAGGCAAACCTTCCTGGCCTCATGAGGCCCCCACACCATTCAGGAAGAGGCCATGCTGGACATAAACTCTAGCCTGAGGCACGTCTCAGAGTTGAAATGACCTCAGTGCAGGAGATCTCGATTCAGCCTCTCAGAGTGGGCCTGCCGTGCCATCGGTCCCAAACCTCACGCTAGCTTGTGTTTCCAGAATTCCTTCCTCACACTCCTGGCAAACAAGCCCTCCGGACTAGGAACTCCAGAACCACAACCCAGCCCAGGGTCTGCCCAAGGGAAGAAAAACGTTTCCCTGTGGGGCTCTCTCCAGAAAACCCAGATGAGGATCAACCTGCTCGGGCCTCGACGGTACCCGAACTGGATAGGCTGCTCTGGGCACTCATGCTCTGTCTGACACAGCCTGAAGCCAGACGTCCAGAAGGACAAGGAGACAGCTGGCCGCACACCCAGCACTTCGGACACGCCATGGTCTTATGCCGTCACCTCTTCCTAACCTTGGTTTTCAGATATCTGAACCTAGACATTATATCAATTCTCCACACAGCTGGGTATCGCAAGCACAACACAGAACTCCTCCTTCCCCGTGGCTGTAAAGCTTGCTCTTGGCATGGAGTCACACCTTCAGGGTGGGAGAAACCTTCCTGGTCCCTGATGCCACGCCCAAACTTGAGGGCTGCTTGGGCACAAATTCACACTCTGACCCTCAGCATGAGCCCCATGTCAAAGAAAGGCCTGTCAGGGCCTGGGCCAAGAGCCCGCATATGGGGCTTGCCAAGCCCCTATGCACCCAATCCTCACCAGTGTTTGAGTTTTCCAGTCGCCCCGCCCGTACCTGGGGCTCTGCTCTGGAATCCCTTTCTTGGAGAGACACGTGAGCCAGACAACACTTTTCCACCCTTCCCACAAAATGACCCCAAACTCTTGGGAGCTGGGACAAATCCCCAGAGAGGGATACTCGTCCACAGTCCCTGAGGCCACCCCTCCAATCCACGGCTATCTCGGACACAACATCCAGAGACAAAAGCCTGAAGGAACGCCTCCCACTCGCCCTTGTTTCAGAGGCCCAGGAGCTCCCTCTCGGGCTGTACATCCGGCCTGCCATACCCTAGGCGCCACTCATAAGCTGAGTTTGTGTTTTCAGACTTCTGTGCCCTCAGCCTGGACCACACAACCGCCAGGCTAGGGCCTCTGGAGCCACAGCGAAAGATTGTGCCTGCCCTCTCCAAGGAAATTGTGCCCAATCCATTGACCACAACCCTACAGGTTAGGGAAAAGCTCCAAGGCCCCTCAGGCCATCAATAGTGTAGGCCACCCTAGACTAAGAGGGGCTCTCTGACACCAGCGGAGCAACTATCTCCACTTAGACTCTCAGACAGTGTCCCCAGAGACAGAAGGTTGAAATGGACAGGCCCCCAGGCCCTAATCTGAACCTTAGCTTTGGTTTCCATGTGTCCGTCCTCAGAGGTCTGTTTTCGTAGACCAGCACACGGGGCTTTTCTGAGGCTCCAAACCAAACCTCTCTCGTCTCCACATGGGGAGCTTACTTACTGGGGATGTATCAAACCCTTCAGGTAGGAGAGTTCTGCAGGGCCTCTGAACAACCAGCACTTTCCAAGGTTTCCATGGACCCAAACGCACATTATGACGCATCCTCAGGAGAGGCCATTTCAACTCAGCCCCCTGGTTAGCGTGCCCCAGAGGCAGCAGATCAAACATATCTTGTGGCTAATGGCCAATGGGAATGCGAGGCATGCTGTACAGGGATCCATCCTTCGAACCGTGCTCTCCAGTCCTTCCGTATGGTATGTCCTGGAGCCATGCAACAGGACTCGAATGTCCCACAGAAGGAAACCTGGTGGTTTGGGGCAACCTCCAAACTCAGCGTGGGAAAACTTCCTTGGCCTCATGAGGCCCCCGCTTCATGAAGGTGCCAACATGGACACATACGCCAGCCTCAGCCAACGTCTGATCCTCAGCCTGACTTCAGATGCAGGAGATTTTGATTCAGCCTCTGCCTAGTGGGCCTGCTCTGCCCTTGGCTCGAATCCTCACTTTAGCTTGTGTTCCTAGACTTCCGTCCTCACACTCCTGGCCCGCAAACCCTCCCTACTGGGAATTCTGGGGCCACAATGAAGCACTCCGCCTGCCTCCCAGGAGAAAAACTTTGTCTATGGTGCTGCCCAGAAACCCCAAATGAGAATCAAACTGCTTGGCCCTCGGCAACACCCCAATTGCATAGGCTACCTTAAACACTGATGCTCTGTCGCAAATAGCCTGAGCCCAGACCTTCCAACAGACACCGACACAGCTGGCTGCACACCCAGCACATTGGATCCGCCACTGCCTTAGGCCACCATCCATTCCCAACCTGGGTTTTCAGTCATCAGAACCTAGAACTTATCTCCAATCCCTGCACAGGGGGGAACCTGATGCACAAGTCAGAACCCCTCCTTCCCCATGGCAAGAAACCTTGCTGCTGGCAGTGAGTCAAACCTTCAGTGTAGGAGTAAACGGCATGGCCCATGAGGCCACGCCCATGTGTGAGGGCCGCCTTGGGCACAAACACACATTGTGACCCTCAGCGTGAGTACCTTATTCAAGTAACGCCTCTCAGTGATTGGACCAAGAGCCCGCATATGTGGCTTGCCATGCCCATAGGCACGCAGGACTAACTAGATGGTGTGTATTCCAGTTGAGGGAACCCACTGCTGTGCTCTAGAGTCCCTCTCCTGGGGGGTCCCCTGTGGCAGAAAACAGTACTCTTCCCTTCCCACAGAATGAACCCAAACACTTGGGAGCTTGGACAATCCCCCGAGAGGAAGGCTCTTCCTCGGCCCCTGAAGCAACCCCTACCCTGAACGGCCACTGTGAACGCAACACCCAGAGACAAAAGCCTGAGCGACTGCCTCCCACTTGCCCTCCTTGGATATCCAGAGGATCTCCCCTCTCGGACTGGAGATCAGGCCTGCCATTACCTTGGCCCCTACCTGAGCCAAGTTTGCTTTTTCAGACATCTGTCCCCACAGCCCTGGCAAACACAGCCTCTAGGCTGGGTCCTCTGGAGCCATACCACAGGACCATGCCTGCTCTCTCCTGGGAAACACTGTCCATTCCTTTGGCCACACACCTCCAGAATATGAGAAACCTCAAGGCCCCCGAGGACATACCATTACCGGGAGCCTCCCTGCACACACAGGGGCCTTCGGACACAAGCGGAGCTGCTACCTCCATGAAGGCATGCACACAGATGTCAACAGAGATAGAAGGTTGAGCCGGACAGGCCCTTAGGCCCTAATCTCAACTCTTGCTTTGTTTTCCAGGTGTCACTCCTCAGAGGCTTTGGTTCGAAGAACAGGATATGGGGCTTTCCTGAGGCACTGAACAGAACTTCTCTCGTCTCCACATGGGAAGCTTCCTTGTTGGAGCCGTGTCAAACACCTCAGGTTGGAGAATCCTGCAGAGTCCCTGAGCCACCTCCACATTCCAAGGTCTCCCAGGCCACCAAGCCACAGTAGGACTCATCTTCAGGAGAGTCCATTTCAACTCTCCCCTCTGGGTAGCTCACCCAGGAGCCCGCAGATTGAGCCTGCCTTGTCCTGACTAAAGAGTGGGAATATGAGGTGGCGTTCCCAGGCATCCATGCTTAGACACCTGCTCTCGAGTCTTTCCGTATGGGGCCTCCTGGAACCATCCAATAGCACTCGACTTTCGTGCAGAAGGAAACCTTGAGGTTTGGAGTAGTTCACAAATCCCATCGTAGGCAAACCTTCCTGGCCTCATGAGGCCCCCACACCATTCAGGAAGAGGCCATGCTGGACAAAAACTCTAGCCTGAGGCACGTCTCAGAGTTGAAATGACCTCAGTGCAGGAGATCTCGATTCAGCCTCTCAGAGTGGGCCTGCCGTGCCATCGGTCCCAAACCTCACGCTAGCTTGTGTTTTCAGACTTCCTTCCTCACACTCCTGGCAAACAAGCCCTCCGGACTAGGAACTCCAGAACCACAACCCAGCCCAGGGTCTGCCCAAGGGAAGAAAAACGTTTCCCTGTGGGGCTCTCTCCAGAAAACCCAGATGAGGATCAACCTGCTCGGGCCTTGACGGTACCCGAACTGGATAGGCTGCTCTGGGCACTCATGCTCTGTCTGACACAGCCTGAAGCCAGACGTCCAGAAGGACAAGGAGACAGCTGGCCGCACACCCAGCACTTCGGACACGCCATGGTCTTATGCCGTCACCTCTTCCTAACCTTGGTTTTCAGATATCTGAACCTAGACATTATATCAATTCTCCACACAGCTGGGTATCGCAAGCACAACACAGAACTCCTCCTTCCCCGTGGCTGTAAAGCTTGTTCTTGGCATGGAGTCACACCTTCAGGGTGGGAGAAACCTTCCTGGTCCCTGATGCCACGCCCAAACTTGAGTGCTGCTTGGGCACAAATTCACACTCTGACCCTCAGCATGAGCCCCATGTCAAAGAAAGGCCTGTCAGGGCCTGGGCCAAGAGCCCGCATATGGGGCTTGCCAAGCCCCTATGCACCCAATCCTCACCAGTGTTTCAGTTTTCCAGTCACCCCGCCAGTACCTGGGGCTCTGCTCTGGAATCCCTTTCTTGGAGAGACACGTGAGCCAGACAACACTTTTCCACCCTTCCCACAAAATGACCCCAAACTCTTGGGAGCTGGGACAAACCCCAGAGAGGGATACTCGTCCACAGTCCCTGAGGCCACCCCTCCAATCCACGGCTATCTCGGACACAACATCCAGAGACAAAAGCCTGAGGAACGCCTCCCACTCGCCCTTGTTTCAGAGGCCCAGGAGCTCCCTCTCGGGCTGTACATCCGGCCTGCCATACCCTAGGCGCCACTCATAAGCTGAGTTTGTGTTTTCAGACTTCTGTGCCCTCATCCTGGACCACACAACCGCCAGGCTAGGGCCTCTGGAGCCACAGCGAAAGATTGTGCCTGCCCTCTCCAAGGAAATTGTGCCCAATCCATTGACCACAACCCTACAGGTTAGGGAAAAGCTCCAAGGCCCCTCAGGCCATCAATAGTGTAGGCCACCCTAGACTAAGAGGGGCTCTCTGACACCAGCGGAGCAACTATCTCCACTTAGACTCTCAGACAGTGTCCCCAGAGACAGAAGGTTGAAATGGACAGGCCCCCAGGCCCTAATCTGAACCTTAGCTTTGGTTTCCATGTGTCCGTCCTCAGAGGTCTGTTTTCGTAGACCAGCACACGGGGCTTTTCTGAGGCTCCAAACCAAACCTCTCTCGTCTCCACATGGGGAGCTTACTTACTGGGGATGTATCAAACCCTTCAGGTAGGAGAGTTCCGCAGGGCCTCTGAACAACCAGCACTTTCCAAGGTTTCCATGGACCCAAACGCACATTATGACGCATCCTCAGGAGAGGCCATTTCAACTCAGCCCCCTGGTTAGCGTGCCCCAGAGGCAGCAGATCAAACATATCTTGTGGCTAATGGCCAATGGGAATGCGAGGCATGCTGTACAGGGATCCATCCTTCGAACCGTGCTCTCCAGTCCTTCCGTATGGTATGTCCTGGAGCCATGCAACAGGACTCGAATGTCCCACAGAAGGAAACCTGGTGGTTTGGGGCAACCTCCAAACTCAGCGTGGGAAAACTTCCTTGGCCTCATGAGGCCCCCGCTTCATGAAGGTGCCAACATGGACACATACGCCAGCCTCAGCCAACGTCTGATCCTCAGCCTGACTTCAGATGCAGGAGATTTTGATTCAGCCTCTGCCTAGTGGGCCTGCTCTGCCCTTGGCTCGAATCCTCACTTTAGCTTGTGTTCCTAGACTTCCGTCCTCACACTCCTGGCCCGCAAACCCTCCCTACTGGGAATTCTGGGGCCACAATGAAGCACTCCGCCTGCCTCCCAGGAGAAAAACTTTGTCTATGGTGCTGCCCAGAAACCCCAAATGAGAATCAAACTGCTTGGCCCTCGGCAACACCCCAATTGCATAGGCTACCTTAAACACTGATGCTCTGTCGCAAATAGCCTGAGCCCAGACCTTTAACAGACACCGACACAGCTGGCTGCACACCCAGCACATTGGATCCGCCACTGCCTTAGGCCACCATCCATTCCCAACCTGGGTTTTCAGTCATCAGAACCTAGACCTTATCTCCAATCCCTGCACAGGGGGGAACCTGATGCACAAGTCAGAACCCCTCCTTCCCCATGGCAAGAAACCTTGCTGCTGGCAGTGAGTCAAACCTTCAGTGTAGGAGAAAACGGCATGGCCCATGAGGCCACGCCCATGTGTGAGGGCCGCCTTGGGCACAAACACACATTGTGACCCTCAGCGTGAGTACCTTATTCAAGTAACGCCTCTCAGTGATTGGACCAAGAGCCCGCATATGTGGCTTGCCATGCCCATAGGCACGCAGGACTAACTAGATGGTGTGTATTCCAGTTGAGGGAACCCACTGCTGTGCTCTAGAGTCCCTCTCCTGGGGGGTCCCCTGTGGCAGAAAACAGTACTCTTCCCTTCCCACAGAATGAACCCAAACACTTGGGAGCTTGGACAATCCCCCGAGAGGAAGGCTCTTCCTCGGCCCCTGAAGCAACCCCTACCCTGAACGGCCACTGTGAACGCAACACCCAGAGACAAAAGCCTGAGCGACTGCCTCCCACTTGCCCTCCTTTGATATCCAGAGGATCTCCCCTCTCGGACTGGAGATCAGGCCTGCCATTACCTTGGCCCCTACCTGAGCCAAGTTTGCTTTTTCAGACATCTGTCCCCACAGCCCTGGCAAACACAGCCTCTAGGCTGGGTCCTCTGGAGCCATACCACAGGACCATGCCTGCTCTCTCCTGGGAAACTCTGTCCATTCCTTTGGCCACACACCTCCAGAATATGAGAAACCTCAAGGCCCCCGAGGACATACCATTACCGGGAGCCTCCCTGCACACACAGGGGCCTTCGGACACAAGCGGAGCTGCTACCTCCATGAAGGCATGCACAGAGATGTCAACAGAGATAGAAGGTTGAGCCGGACAGGCCCTTACGCCCTAATCTCAACTCTTGCTTTGTTTTCCAGGTGTCACTCCTCAGAGGCTTTGGTTCGAAGAACAGGATATGGGGCTTTCCTGAGGCACTGAACAGAACTTCTCTCGTCTCCACATGGGAAGCTTCCTTGTTGGAGCCGTGTCAAACACCTCAGGTTGGAGAATCCTGCAGAGTCCCTGAGCCACCTCCACATTCCAAGGTCTCCCAGGCCACCAAGCCACAGTAGGACTCATCTTCAGGAGAGTCCATTTCAACTCTCCCCTCTGGGTAGCTCACCCAGGAGCCCGCAGATTGAGCCTGCCTTGTCCTGACTAAAGAGTGGGAATATGAGGTGGCGTTCCCAGGCATCCATGCTTAGACACCTGCTCTCGAGTCTTTCCGTACGGGGCCTCCTGGAACCATCCAATAGCACTCGACTTTCGTGCAGAAGGAAACCTTGAGGTTTGGAGTAGTTCACAAATCCCATCGTAGGCAAACATTCCTGGCCTCATGAGGCCCCCACACCATTCAGGAAGAGGCCATGCTGGACAAAAATTCTACCCTGAGGCACGTCTCAGAGTTGAAATGACCTCAGTGCAGGAGATCTCGATTCAGCCTCTCAGAGTGGGCCTGCCGTGCCATCGGTCCCAAACCTCACGCTAGCTTGTGTTTTCAGACTTCCTTCCTCACACTCCTGGCAAACAAGCCCTCCGGACTAGGAACTCCAGAACCACAACCCAGCCCAGGGTCTGCCCAAGGGAAGAAAAACGTTTCCCTGTGGGGCTCTCTCCAGAAAACCCAGATGAGGATCAACCTGCTCGGGCCTCGACGGTACCCGAACTGGATAGGCTGCTCTGGGCACTCATGCTCTGTCTGACACAGCCTGAAGCCAGACGTCCAGACAGACAAGGAGACAGCTGGCCGCACACCCAGCACTTCGGACACGCCATGGTCTTATGCCGTCACCTCTTCCTAACCTTGGTTTTCAGATATCTGAACCTAGACATTATATCAATTCTCCACACAGCTGGGTATCGCAAGCACAACACAGAACTCCTCCTTCCCCGTGGCTGTAAAGCTTGCTCTTGGCATGGAGTCACACCTTCAGGGTGGGAGAAACCTTCCTGGTCCCTGATGCCACGCCCAAACTTGAGTGCTGCTTGGGCACAAATTCACACTCTGACCCTCAGCATGAGCCCCATGTCAAAGAAAGGCCTGTCAGGGCCTGGGCCAAGAGCCCGCATATGGGGCTTGCCAAGCCCCTATGCACCCAATCCTCACCAGTGTTTGAGTTTTCCAGTCGCCCCGCCCGTACCTGGGGCTCTGCTCTGGAATCCCTTTCTTGGAGAGACACGTGAGCCAGACAACACTTTTCCACCCTTCCCACAAAATGACCCCAAACTCTTGGGAGCTGGGACAAACCCCAGAGAGGGATACTCGTCCACAGTCCCTGAGGCCACCCCTCCAATCCACGGCTATCTCGGACACAACATCCAGAGACAAAAGCCTGAAGGAACGCCTCCCACTCGCCCTTGTTTCAGAGGCCCAGGAGCTCCCTCTCGGGCTGTACATCCGGCCTGCCATACCCTAGGCGCCACTCATAAGCTGAGTTTGTGTTTTCAGACTTCTGTGCCCTCATCCTGGACCACACAACCGCCAGGCTAGGGCCTCTGGAGCCACAGCGAAAGATTGTGCCTGCCCTCTCCAAGGAAATTGTGCCCAATCCATTGACCACAACCCTACAGGTTAGGGAAAAGCTCCAAGGCCCCTCAGGCCATCAATAGTGTAGGCCACCCTAGACTAAGAGGGGCTCTCTGACACCAGCGGAGCAACTATCTCCACTTAGACTCTCAGACAGTATCCCCAGAGACAGAAGGTTGAAATGGACAGGCCCCCAGGCCCTAATCTGAACCTTAGCTTTGGTTTCCATGTGTCCGTCCTCAGATGTCTGTTTTCGTAGACCAGCACACGGGGCTTTTCTGAGGCTCCAAACCAAACCTCTCTCGTCTCCAAATGGGGAGCTTACTTACTGGGGATGTATCAAACCCTTCAGGTAGGAGAGTTCCGCAGGGCCTCTGAACAACCAGCACTTTCCAAGGTTTCCATGGACCCAAACGCACATTATGACGCATTCTCAGGGGAGGCCATTTCAACTCAGCCCCCTGGTTAGGGTGCCCCAGAGGCAGCAGATCAAACATATCTTGTGGCTAATGGCCAATGGGAATGCGAGGCATGCTGTACAGGGATCCATCCTTCGAACCGTGCTCTCCAGTCCTTCCGTATGGTATGTCCTGGAGCCATGCAACAGGACTCGAATGTCCCACAGAAGGAAACCTGGTGGTTTGGGGCAACCTCCAAACTCAGCGTGGGAAAACTTCCTTGGCCTCATGAGGCCCCCGCTTCATGAAGGTGCCAACATGGACACATACGCCAGCCTCAGCCAACGTCTGATCCTCAGCCTGACTTCAGATGCAGGAGATTTTGATTCAGCCTCTGCCTAGTGGGCCTGCTCTGCCCTTGGCTCGAATCCTCACTTTCGCTTGTGTTCCTAGACTTCCGTCCTCACACTCCTGGCCCGCAAACCCTCCCTACTGGGAATTCTGGGGCCACAATGAAGCATTCCGCCTGCCTCCCAGGAGAAAAACTTTGTCTATGGTGCTGCCCAGAAACCCCAAATGAGGATCAAACTGCTTGGCCCTCGGCAACACCCCAATTGCATAGGCTACCTTAAACACTGATGCTCTGTCGCAAATAGCCTGAGCCCAGACCTTCCAACAGACACCGACACAGCTGGCTGCACACCCAGCACATTGGATCCGCCACTGCCTTAGGCCACCATCCATTCCCAACCTGGGTTTTCAGTCATCAGAACCTAGAACTTATCTCCAATCCCTGCACAGGGGGGAACCTGATGCACAAGTCAGAACCCCTCCTTCCCCATGGCAAGAAACCTTGCTGCTGGCAGTGAGTCAAACCTTCAGTGTAGGAGAAAACGGCATGGCCCATGAGGCCACGCCCATGTGTGAGGGCCGCCTTGGGCACAAACACACATTGTGACCCTCAGCGTGAGTACCTTATTCAAGTAACGCCTCTCAGTGATTGGACCAAGAGCCCGCATATGTGGCTTGCCATGCCCATAGGCACGCAGGACTAACTAGATGGTGTTTATTCCAGTTGAGGGAACCCACTGCTGTGCTCTAGAGTCCCTCTCCTGGGGGGTCCCCTGTGGCAGAAAACAGTACTCTTCCCTTCCCACAGAATGAACCCAAACACTTGGGAGCTTGGACAATCCCCCAAGAGGAAGGCTCTTCCTCGGCCCCTGAAGCAACCCCTACCCTGAACGGCCACTGTGAACGCAACACCCAGAGACAAAAGCCTGAGCGACTGCCTCCCACTTGCCCTCCTTGGATATCCAGAGGATCTCCCCTCTCGGACTGGAGATCAGGCCTGCCATTACCTTGGCCCCTACCTGAGCCAAGTTTGCTTTTTCAGACATCTGTCCCCACAGCCCTGGCAAACACAGCCTCTAGGCTGGGTCCTCTGGAGCCATACCACAGGACCATGCCTGCTCTCTCCTGGGAAACTCTGTCCATTCCTTTGGCCACACACCTCCAGAATATGAGAAACCTCAAGGCCCCCGAGGACATACCATTACCGGGAGCCTCCCTGCACACACAGGGGCCTTCGGACACAAGCGGAGCTGCTACCTCCATGAAGGCATGCACACAGATGTCAACAGAGATAGAAGGTTGAGCCGTACAGGCCCTTAGGCCCTAATCTCAACTCTTGCTTTGTTTTCCAGGTGTCACTCCTCAGAGGCTTTGGTTCGAAGAACAGGATATGGGGCTTTCCTGAGGCACTGAACAGAACTTCTCTCGCGTCCACATGGGAAGCTTCCTTGTTGGAGCCGTGTCAAACACCTCAGGTTGGAGAATCCTGCAGAGTCCCTGAGCCACCTCCACATTCCAAGGTCTCCCAGGCCACCAAGCCACAGTAGGACTCATCTTCAGGAGAGTCCATTTCAACTCTCCCCTCTGGGTAGCTCACCCAGGAGCCCGCAGATTGAGCCTGCCTTGTCCTGACTAAAGAGTGGGAATATGAGGTGGCGTTCCCAGGCATCCATGCTTAGACACCTGCTCTCGAGTCTTTCCGTATGGGGCCTCCTGGAACCATCCAATAGCACTCGACTTTCGTGCAGAAGGAAACCTTGAGGTTTGGAGTAGTTCACAAATCCCATCGTAGGCAAACCTTCCTGGCCTCATGAGGTCCCCACACCATTCAGGAAGAGGCCATGCTGAACAAAAATTCTAGCCTGAGGCACGTCTCAGAGTTGAAATGACCTCAGTGCAGGAGATCTCGATTCAGCCTCTCAGAGTGGGCCTGCCGTGCCATCGGTCCCAAACCTCACGCTAGCTTGTGTTTTCAGACTTCCTTCCTCACACTCCTGGCAAACAAGCCCTCCGGACTAGGAACTCCAGAACCACAACCCAGCCCAGGGTCAGCCCAAGGGAAGAAAAACGTTTCCCTGTGGGGCTCTCTCCAGAAAACCCAGATGAGGATCAACCTGCTCGGGCCCCGAACTGGATAGGCTGCTCTGGGCACTCATGCTCTGTCTGACACAGCCTGAAGCCAGACGTCCAGACAGACAAGGAGACATCTGGCCGCACACCCAGCACTTCGGACACGCCATGGTCTTATGCCGTCACCTCTTCCTAACCTTGGTTTTCAGATATCTGAACCTAGACATTATATCAATTCTCCACACAGCTGGGTATCGCAAGCACAACACAGAACTCCTCCTTCCCCGTGGCTGTAAAGCTTGCTCTTGGCATGGAGTCACACCTTCAGGGTGGGAGAAACCTTCCTGGTCCCTGATGCCCCGCCCAAACTTGAGTGCTGCTTAGGCACAAATTCACACTCTGACCCTCAGCATGAGCCCCATGTCAAAGAAAGGCCTGTCAGGGCCTGGGCCAAGAGCCCGCATATGGGGCTTGCCAAGCCCCTATGCACCCAATCCTCACCAGTGTTTGAGTTTTCCAGTCGCCCCGCCCGTACCTGGGGCTCTGCTCTGGAATCCCTTTCTTGGAGAGACACGTGAGCCAGACAACACTTTTCCACCCTTCCCACAAAATGACCCCAAACTCTTGGGAGCTGGGACAAATCCCCAGAGAGGGATACTCGTCCACAGTCCCTGAGGCCACCCCTCCAATCCACGGCTATCTCGGACACAACATCCAGAGACAAAAGCCTGAAGGAACGCCTCCCACTCGCCCTTGTTTCAGAGGCCCAGGAGCTCCCTCTCGGGCTGTACATCCGGCCTGCCATACCCTAGGCGCCACTCATAAGCTGAGTTTGTGTTTTCAGACTTCTGTGCCCTCAGCCTGGACCACACAACCGCCAGGCTAGGGCCTCTGGAGCCACAGCGAAAGATTGTGCCTGCCCTCTCCAAGGAAATTGTGCCCAATCCATTGACCACAACCCTACAGGTTAGGGAAAAGCTCCAAGGCCCCTCAGGCCATCAATAGTATAGGCCACCCTAGACTAAGAGGGGCTCTCTGACACCAGCGGAGCAACTATCTCCACTTAGACTCTCAGACAGTGTCCCCAGAGACAGAAGGTTGAAATGGACAGGCCCCCAGGCCCTAATCTGAACCTTAGCTTTGGTTTCCATGTGTCCGTCCTCAGAGGTCTGTTTTCGTAGACCAGCACACGGGGCTTTTCTGAGGCTCCAAACCAAACCTCTCTCGTCTCCACATGGGGAGCTTACTTACTGGGGATGTATCAAACCCTTCAGGTAGGAGAGTTCCGCAGGGCCACTGAACAACCAGCACATTCCAAGGTTTCCATGGACCCAAACGCACATTATGACGCATCCTCAGGAGAGGCCATTTCAACTCAGCCCCCTGGTTAGCGTGCCCCAGAGGCAGCAGATCAAACATATCTTGTGGCTAATGGCCAATGGGAATGCGAGGCATGCTGTACAGGGATCCATCCTTCGAACCGTGCTCTCCAGTCCTTCCGTATGGTATGTCCTGGAGCCATGCAACAGGACTCGAATGTCCCACAGAAGGAAACCTGGTGGTTTGGGGCAACCTCCAAACTCAGCGTGGGAAAACTTCCTTGGCCTCATGAGGCCCCCGCTTCATGAAGGTGCCAACATGGACACATACGCCAGCCTCAGCCAACGTCTGATCCTCAGCCTGACTTCAGATGCAGGAGATTTTGATTCAGCCTCTGCCTAGTGGGCCTGCTCTGCCCTTGGCTCCAATCCTCACTTTAGCTTGTGTTCCTAGACTTCCGTCCTCACACTCCTGGCCCGCAAACCCTCCCTACTGGGAATTCTGGGGCCACAATGAAGCACTCCGCCTGCCTCCCAGGAGAAAAACTTTGTCTATGGTGCTGCCCAGAAACCCCAAATGAGAATCAAACTGCTTGGCCCTCGGCAACACCCCAATTGCATAGGCTACCTTAAACACTGATGCTCTGTCGCAAATAGCCTGAGCCCAGACCTTCCAACAGACACCGACACAGCTGGCTGCACACCCAGCACATTGGATCCGCCACTGCCTTAGGCCACCATCCATTCCCAACCTGGGTTTTCAGTCATCAGAACCTAGAACTTATCTCCAATCCCTGCACAGGGGGGAACCTGATGCACAAGTCAGAACCCCTCCTTCCCCATGGCAAGAAACCTTGCTGCTGGCAGTGAGTCAAACCTTCAGTGTAGGAGAAAACGGCATGGCCCATGAGGCCACGCCCATGTGTGAGGGCCGCCTTGGGCACAAACACACATTGTGACCCTCAGCGTGAGTACCTTATTCAAGTAACGCCTCTCAGTGATTGGACCAAGTGCCCGCATATGTGGCTTGCCATGCCCATAGGCACGCAGGACTAACTAGATGGTGTGTATTCCAGTTGAGGGAACCCACTGCTGTGCTCTAGAGTCCCTCTCCTGGGGGGTCCCCTGTGGCAGAAAACAGTACTCTTCCCTTCCCACAGAATGAACCCAAACACTTGGGAGCTTGGACAATCCCCCGAGAGGAAGGCTCTTCCTCGGCCCCTGAAGCAACCCCTACCCTGAACGGCCACTGTGAACGCAACACCCAGAGACAAAAGCCTGAGCGACTGCCTCCCACTTGCCCTCCTTTGATATCCAGAGGATCTCCCCTCTCGGACTGGAGATCAGGCCTGCCATTACCTTGGCCCCTACCTGAGCCAAGTTTGCTTTTTCAGACATCTGTCCCCACAGCCCTGGCAAACACAGCCTCTAGGCTGGGTCCTCTGGAGCCATACCACAGGACCATGCCTGCTCTCTCCTGGGAAACTCTGTCCATTCCTTTGGCCACACACCTCCAGAATATGAGAAACCTCAAGGCCCCCGAGGACATATCATTACCGGGAGCCTCCCTGCACACACAGGGGCCTTCGGACACAAGCTGAGCTGCTACCTCCATGAAGGCATGCACACAGATGTCAACAGAGATAGAAGGTTGAGCCGGACAGGCCCTTAGGCCCTAATCTCAACTCTTGCTTTGTTTTCCAGGTGTCACTCCTCAGAGGCTTTGGTTCGAAGAACAGGATATGGGGCTTTCCTGAGGCACTGAACAGAACTTCTGTCGTCTCCACATGGGAAGCTTACTTGTTGGAGCCGTGTCAAACACCTCAGGTTGGAGAATCCTGCAGAGTCCCTGAGCCACCTCCACATTCCAAGGTCTCCCAGGCCACCAAGCCACAGTAGGACTCATCTTCAGGAGAGTCCATTTCAACTCTCCCCTCTGGGTAGCTCACCCAGGAGCCCGCAGATTGAGCCTGCCTTGTCCTGACTAAAGAGTGGGAATATGAGGTGGCGTTCCCAGGCATCCATGCTTAGACACCTGCTCTCGAGTCTTTCCGTATGGGGCCTCCTGGAACCATCCAATAGCACTCGACTTTCGTGCAGAAGGAAACCTTGATGTTTGGAGTAGTTCACAAATCCCATCGTAGGCAAACCTTCCTGGCCTCATGAGGCCCCCACACCATTCAGGAAGAGGCCATGCTGGACAAAAATTCTACCCTGAGGCACGTCTCAGAGTTGAAATGACCTCAGTGCAGGAGATCTCGATTCAGCCTCTCAGAGTGGGCCTGCCGTGCCATCGGTCCCAAACCTCACGCTAGCTTGTGTTTTCAGACTTCCTTCCTCACACTCCTGGCAAACAAGCCCTCCGGACTAGGAACTCCAGAACCACAACCCAGCCCAGGGTCTGCCCAAGGGAAGAAAAACGTTTCCCTGTGGGGCTCTCTCCAGAAAACCCAGATGAGGATCAACCTGCACGGGCCTCGACGGTACCCGAACTGGATAGGCTGCTCTGGGCACTCATGCTCTGTCTGACACAGCCTGAAGCCAGACGTCCAGAAGGACAAGGAGACAGCTGGCCGCACACCCAGCACTTCGGACACGCCATGGTCTTATGCCGTCACCTCTTCCTAACCTTGGTTTTCAGATATCTGAACCTAGACATTATATCAATTCTCCACACAGCTGGGTATCGCAAGCACAACACAGAACTCCTCCTTCCCCGTGGCTGTAAAGCTTGCTCTTGGCATGGAGTCACACCTTCAGGGTGGGAGAAACCTTCCTGGTCCCTGATGCCACGCCCAAACTTGAGTGCTGCTTGGGCACAAATTCACACTCTGACCCTCAGCATGAGCCCCATGTCAAAGAAAGGCCTGTCAGGGCCTGGGCCAAGAGCCCGCATATGGGGCTTGCCAAGCCCCTATGCACCCAATCCTCACCAGTGTTTCAGTTTTCCAGTCACCCCGCCAGTACCTGGGGCTCTGCTCTGGAATCCCTTTCTTTGAGAGACACGTGAGCCAGACAACACTTTTCCACCCTTCCCACAAAATGACCCCAAACTCTTGGGAGCTGGGACAAACCCCAGAGAGGGATACTCGTCCACAGTCCCTGAGGCCACCCCTCCAATCCACGGCTATCTCGGACACAACATCCAGAGACAAAAGCCTGAAGGAACGCCTCCCACTCGCCCTTGTTTCAGAGGCCCAGGAGCTCCCTCTCGGGCTGTACATCCGGCCTGCCATACCCTAGGCGCCACTCATAAGCTGAGTTTGTGTTTTCAGACTTCTGTGCCCTCAGCCTGGACCACACAACCGCCAGGCTAGGGCCTCTGGAGCCACAGCGAAAGATTGTGCCTGCCCTCTCCAAGGAAATTGTGCCCAATCCATTGACCACAACCCTACAGGTTAGGGAAAAGCTCCAAGGCCCCTAAGGCCATCAATAGTGTAGGCCACCCTAGACTAAGAGGGGCTCTATGACACCAGCGGAGCAACTATCTCCACTTAGACTCTCAGACAGTGTCCCCAGAGACAGAAGGTTGAAATGGACAGGCCCCCAGGCCCTAATCTGAACCTTAGCTTTGGTTTCCATGTGTCCGTCCTCAGAGGTCTGTTTTCGTAGACCAGCACACGGGGCTTTTCTGAGGCTCCAAACCAAACCTCTCTCGTCTCCACATGGGGAGCTTACTTACTGGGGATGTATCAAACCCTTCAGGTAGGAGAGTTCCGCAGGGCCACTGAACAACCAGCACTTTCCAAGGTTTCCATGGACCCAAACGCACATTATGACGCATCCTCAGGAGAGGCCATTTCAACTCAGCCCCCTGGTTAGCGTGCCCCAGAGGCAGCAGATCAAACATATCTTGTGGCTAATGGCCAATGGGAATGCGAGGCATGCTGTACAGGGATCCATCCTTCGAACCGTGCTCTCCAGTCCTTCCGTATGGTATGTCCTGGAGCCATGCAACAGGACTCGAATGTCCCACAGAAGGAAACCTGGTGGTTTGGGGCAACCTCCAAACTCAGCGTGGGAAAACTTCCTTGGCCTCATGAGGCCCCCGCTTCATGAAGGTGCCAACATGGACACATATGCCAGCCTCAGCCAACGTCTGATCCTCAGCCTGACTTCAGATGCAGGAGATTTTGATTCAGCCTCTGCCTAGTGGGCCTGCTCTGCCCTTGGCTCGAATCCTCACTTTAGCTTGTGTTCCTAGACTTCCGTCCTCACACTCCTGGCCCGCAAACCCTCCCTACTGGGAATTCTGGGGCCACAATGAAGCACTCCGCCGGCCTCCCAGGAGAAAAACTTTGTCTATGGTGCTGCCCAGAAACCCCAAATGAGAATCAAACTGCTTGGCCCTCGGCAACACCCCAATTGCATAGGCTACCTTAAACACTGATGCTCAATCGCAAATAGCCTGAGCCCAGACCTTCCAACAGACACCGACACAGCTGGCTGCACACCCAGCACATTGGATCCGCCACTGCCTTAGGCCACCATCCATTCCCAACCTGGGTTTTCAGTCATCAGAACCTAGAACTTATCTCCAATCCCTGCACAGGGGGGAACCTGATGCACAAGTCAGAACCCCTCCTTCCCCATGGCAAGAAACCTTGCTGCTGGCAGTGAGTCAAACCTTCAGTGTAGGAGAAAACGGCATGGCCCATGAGGCCACGCCCATGTGTGAGGGCCGCCTTGGGCACAAACACACATTGTGACCCTCAGCGTGAGTACCTTATTCAAGTAACGCCTCTCAGTGATTGGACCAAGAGCCCGCATATGTGGCTTGCCATGCCCATAGGCACGCAGGACTAACTAGATGGTGTGTATTCCAGTTGAGGGAACCCACTGCTGTGCTCTAGAGTCCCTCTCCTGGGGGGTCCCCTGTGGCAGAAAACAGTACTCTTCCCTTCCCACAGAATGAACCCAAACACTTGGGAGCTTGGACAATCCCCCGAGAGGAAGGCTCTTCCTCGGCCCCTGAAGCAACCCCTACCCAGAACGGCCACTGTGAACGCAACACCCAGAGACAAAAGCCTGAGCGACTGCCTCCCACTTGCCCTCCTTTGATATCCAGAGGATCTCCCCTCTCGGACTGGAGATCAGGCCTGCCATTACCTTGGCCCCTACCTGAGCCAAGTTTGCTTTTTCAGACATCTGTCCCCACAGCCCTGGCAAACACAGCCTCTAGGCTGGGTCCTCTGGAGCCATACCACAGGACCATGCCTGCTCTCTCCTGGGAAACTCTGTCCATTCCTTTGGCCACACCCCTCCAGAATATGAGAAACCTCAAGGCCCCCGAGGACATACCATTACCGGGAGCCTCCCTGCACACACAGGGGCCTTCGGACACAAGCGGAGCTGCTACCTCCATGAAGGCATGCACACAGATGTCAACAGAGATAGAAGGTTGAGCCGGACAGGCCCTTAGGCCCTAATCTCAACTCTTGCTTTGTTTTCCAGGTGTCACTCCTCAGAGGCTTTGGTTCGAAGAACAGGATATGGGGCTTTCCTGAGGCACTGAACAGAACTTCTCTCGTCTCCACATGGGAAGCTTCCTTGTTGGAGCCGTGTCAAACACCTCAGGTTGGAGAATCCTGCAGAGTCCCTGAGCCACCTCCACATTCCAAGGTCTCCCAGGCCACCAAGCCACAGTAGGACTCATCTTCAGGAGAGTCCATTTCAACTCTCCCCTCTGGGTAGCTCACCCAGGAGCCCGCAGATTGAGCCTGCCTTGTCCTGACTAAAGAGTGGGAATATGAGGTGGCGTTCCCAGGCATCCATGCTTAGACACCTGCTCTCGAGTCTTTCCGTATGGGGCCTCCTGGAACCATCCAATAGCACTCGACTTTCGTGCAGAAGGAAACCTTGAGGTTTGGAGTAGTTCACAAATCCCATCGTAGGCAAACCTTCCTGGCCTCATGAGGCCCCCACACCATTCAGGAAGAGGCCATGCTGGACATAAACTCTAGCCTGAGGCACGTCTCAGAGTTGAAATGACCTCAGTGCAGGAGATCTCGATTCAGCCTCTCAGAGTGGGCCTGCCGTGCCATCGGTCCCAAACCTCACGCTAGCTTGTGTTTCCAGAATTCCTTCCTCACACTCCTGGCAAACAAGCCCTCCGGACTAGGAACTCCAGAACCACAACCCAGCCCAGGGTCTGCCCAAGGGAAGAAAAACGTTTCCCTGTGGGGCTCTCTCCAGAAAACCCAGATGAGGATCAACCTGCTCGGGCCTCGACGGTACCCGAACTGGATAGGCTGCTCTGGGCACTCATGCTCTGTCTGACACAGCCTGAAGCCAGACGTCCAGAAGGACAAGGAGACAGCTGGCCGCACACCCAGCACTTCGGACACGCCATGGTCTTATGCCGTCACCTCTTCCTAACCTTGGTTTTCAGATATCTGAACCTAGACATTATATCAATTCTCCACACAGCTGGGTATCGCAAGCACAACACAGAACTCCTCCTTCCCCGTGGCTGTAAAGCTTGCTCTTGGCATGGAGTCACACCTTCAGGGTGGGAGAAACCTTCCTGGTCCCTGATGCCACGCCCAAACTTGAGGGCTGCTTGGGCACAAATTCACACTCTGACCCTCAGCATGAGCCCCATGTCAAAGAAAGGCCTGTCAGGGCCTGGGCCAAGAGCCCGCATATGGGGCTTGCCAAGCCCCTATGCACCCAATCCTCACCAGTGTTTGAGTTTTCCAGTCGCCCCGCCCGTACCTGGGGCTCTGCTCTGGAATCCCTTTCTTGGAGAGACACGTGAGCCAGACAACACTTTTCCACCCTTCCCACAAAATGACCCCAAACTCTTGGGAGCTGGGACAAATCCCCAGAGAGGGATACTCGTCCACAGTCCCTGAGGCCACCCCTCCAATCCACGGCTATCTCGGACACAACATCCAGAGACAAAAGCCTGAAGGAACGCCTCCCACTCGCCCTTGTTTCAGAGGCCCAGGAGCTCCCTCTCGGGCTGTACATCCGGCCTGCCATACCCTAGGCGCCACTCATAAGCTGAGTTTGTGTTTTCAGACTTCTGTGCCCTCAGCCTGGACCACACAACCGCCAGGCTAGGGCCTCTGGAGCCACAGCGAAAGATTGTGCCTGCCCTCTCCAAGGAAATTGTGCCCAATCCATTGACCACAACCCTACAGGTTAGGGAAAAGCTCCAAGGCCCCTCAGGCCATCAATAGTGTAGGCCACCCTAGACTAAGAGGGGCTCTCTGACACCAGCGGAGCAACTATCTCCACTTAGACTCTCAGACAGTGTCCCCAGAGACAGAAGGTTGAAATGGACAGGCCCCCAGGCCCTAATCTGAACCTTAGCTTTGGTTTCCATGTGTCCGTCCTCAGAGGTCTGTTTTCGTAGACCAGCACACGGGGCTTTTCTGAGGCTCCAAACCAAACCTCTCTCGTCTCCACATGGGGAGCTTACTTACTGGGGATGTATCAAACCCTTCAGGTAGGAGAGTTCTGCAGGGCCTCTGAACAACCAGCACTTTCCAAGGTTTCCATGGACCCAAACGCACATTATGACGCATCCTCAGGAGAGGCCATTTCAACTCAGCCCCCTGGTTAGCGTGCCCCAGAGGCAGCAGATCAAACATATCTTGTGGCTAATGGCCAATGGGAATGCGAGGCATGCTGTACAGGGATCCATCCTTCGAACCGTGCTCTCCAGTCCTTCCGTATGGTATGTCCTGGAGCCATGCAACAGGACTCGAATGTCCCACAGAAGGAAACCTGGTGGTTTGGGGCAACCTCCAAACTCAGCGTGGGAAAACTTCCTTGGCCTCATGAGGCCCCCGCTTCATGAAGGTGCCAACATGGACACATACGCCAGCCTCAGCCAACGTCTGATCCTCAGCCTGACTTCAGATGCAGGAGATTTTGATTCAGCCTCTGCCTAGTGGGCCTGCTCTGCCCTTGGCTCGAATCCTCACTTTAGCTTGTGTTCCTAGACTTCCGTCCTCACACTCCTGGCCCGCAAACCCTCCCTACTGGGAATTCTGGGGCCACAATGAAGCACTCCGCCTGCCTCCCAGGAGAAAAACTTTGTCTATGGTGCTGCCCAGAAACCCCAAATGAGAATCAAACTGCTTGGCCCTCGGCAACACCCCAATTGCATAGGCTACCTTAAACACTGATGCTCTGTCGCAAATAGCCTGAGCCCAGACCTTCCAACAGACACCGACACAGCTGGCTGCACACCCAGCACATTGGATCCGCCACTGCCTTAGGCCACCATCCATTCCCAACCTGGGTTTTCAGTCATCAGAACCTAGAACTTATCTCCAATCCCTGCACAGGGGGGAACCTGATGCACAAGTCAGAACCCCTCCTTCCCCATGGCAAGAAACCTTGCTGCTGGCAGTGAGTCAAACCTTCAGTGTAGGAGAAAACGGCATGGCCCATGAGGCCACGCCCATGTGTGAGGGCCGCCTTGGGCACAAACACACATTGTGACCCTCAGCGTGAGTACCTTATTCAAGTAACGCCTCTCAGTGATTGGACCAAGAGCCCGCATATGTGGCTTGCCATGCCCATAGGCACGCAGGACTAACTAGATGGTGTGTATTCCAGTTGAGGGAACCCACTGCTGTGCTCTAGAGTCCCTCTCCTGGGGGGTCCCCTGTGGCAGAAAACAGTACTCTTCCCTTCCCACAGAATGAACCCAAACACTTGGGAGCTTGGACAATCCCCCGAGAGGAAGGCTCTTCCTCGGCCCCTGAAGCAACCCCTACCCTGAACGGCCACTGTGAACGCAACACCCAGAGACAAAAGCCTGAGCGACTGCCTCCCACTTGCCCTCCTTGGATATCCAGAGGATCTCCCCTCTCGGACTGGAGATCAGGCCTGCCATTACCTTGGCCCCTACCTGAGCCAAGTTTGCTTTTTCAGACATCTGTCCCCACAGCCCTGGCAAACACAGCCTCTAGGCTGGGTCCTCTGGAGCCATACCACAGGACCATGCCTGCTCTCTCCTGGGAAACACTGTCCATTCCTTTGGCCACACACCTCCAGAATATGAGAAACCTCAAGGCCCCCGAGGACATACCATTACCGGGAGCCTCCCTGCACACACAGGGGCCTTCGGACACAAGCGGAGCTGCTACCTCCATGAAGGCATGCACACAGATGTCAACAGAGATAGAAGGTTGAGCCGGACAGGCCCTTAGGCCCTAATCTCAACTCTTGCTTTGTTTTCCAGGTGTCACTCCTCAGAGGCTTTGGTTCGAAGAACAGGATATGGGGCTTTCCTGAGGCACTGAACAGAACTTCTCTCGTCTCCACATGGGAAGCTTCCTTGTTGGAGCCGTGTCAAACACCTCAGGTTGGAGAATCCTGCAGAGTCCCTGAGCCACCTCCACATTCCAAGGTCTCCCAGGCCACCAAGCCACAGTAGGACTCATCTTCAGGAGAGTCCATTTCAACTCTCCCCTCTGGGTAGCTCACCCAGGAGCCCGCAGATTGAGCCTGCCTTGTCCTGACTAAAGAGTGGGAATATGAGGTGGCGTTCCCAGGCATCCATGCTTAGACACCTGCTCTCGAGTCTTTCCGTATGGGGCCTCCTGGAACCATCCAATAGCACTCGACTTTCGTGCAGAAGGAAACCTTGAGGTTTGGAGTAGTTCACAAATCCCATCGTAGGCAAACCTTCCTGGCCTCATGAGGCCCCCACACCATTCAGGAAGAGGCCATGCTGGACAAAAACTCTAGCCTGAGGCACGTCTCAGAGTTGAAATGACCTCAGTGCAGGAGATCTCGATTCAGCCTCTCAGAGTGGGCCTGCCGTGCCATCGGTCCCAAACCTCACGCTAGCTTGTGTTTTCAGACTTCCTTCCTCACACTCCTGGCAAACAAGCCCTCCGGACTAGGAACTCCAGAACCACAACCCAGCCCAGGGTCTGCCCAAGGGAAGAAAAACGTTTCCCTGTGGGGCTCTCTCCAGAAAACCCAGATGAGGATCAACCTGCTCGGGCCTTGACGGTACCCGAACTGGATAGGCTGCTCTGGGCACTCATGCTCTGTCTGACACAGCCTGAAGCCAGACGTCCAGAAGGACAAGGAGACAGCTGGCCGCACACCCAGCACTTCGGACACGCCATGGTCTTATGCCGTCACCTCTTCCTAACCTTGGTTTTCAGATATCTGAACCTAGACATTATATCAATTCTCCACACAGCTGGGTATCGCAAGCACAACACAGAACTCCTCCTTCCCCGTGGCTGTAAAGCTTGTTCTTGGCATGGAGTCACACCTTCAGGGTGGGAGAAACCTTCCTGGTCCCTGATGCCACGCCCAAACTTGAGTGCTGCTTGGGCACAAATTCACACTCTGACCCTCAGCATGAGCCCCATGTCAAAGAAAGGCCTGTCAGGGCCTGGGCCAAGAGCCCGCATATGGGGCTTGCCAAGCCCCTATGCACCCAATCCTCACCAGTGTTTCAGTTTTCCAGTCACCCCGCCAGTACCTGGGGCTCTGCTCTGGAATCCCTTTCTTGGAGAGACACGTGAGCCAGACAACACTTTTCCACCCTTCCCACAAAATGACCCCAAACTCTTGGGAGCTGGGACAAACCCCAGAGAGGGATACTCGTCCACAGTCCCTGAGGCCACCCCTCCAATCCACGGCTATCTCGGACACAACATCCAGAGACAAAAGCCTGAGGAACGCCTCCCACTCGCCCTTGTTTCAGAGGCCCAGGAGCTCCCTCTCGGGCTGTACATCCGGCCTGCCATACCCTAGGCGCCACTCATAAGCTGAGTTTGTGTTTTCAGACTTCTGTGCCCTCATCCTGGACCACACAACCGCCAGGCTAGGGCCTCTGGAGCCACAGCGAAAGATTGTGCCTGCCCTCTCCAAGGAAATTGTGCCCAATCCATTGACCACAACCCTACAGGTTAGGGAAAAGCTCCAAGGCCCCTCAGGCCATCAATAGTGTAGGCCACCCTAGACTAAGAGGGGCTCTCTGACACCAGCGGAGCAACTATCTCCACTTAGACTCTCAGACAGTGTCCCCAGAGACAGAAGGTTGAAATGGACAGGCCCCCAGGCCCTAATCTGAACCTTAGCTTTGGTTTCCATGTGTCCGTCCTCAGAGGTCTGTTTTCGTAGACCAGCACACGGGGCTTTTCTGAGGCTCCAAACCAAACCTCTCTCGTCTCCACATGGGGAGCTTACTTACTGGGGATGTATCAAACCCTTCAGGTAGGAGAGTTCCGCAGGGCCTCTGAACAACCAGCACTTTCCAAGGTTTCCATGGACCCAAACGCACATTATGACGCATCCTCAGGAGAGGCCATTTCAACTCAGCCCCCTGGTTAGCGTGCCCCAGAGGCAGCAGATCAAACATATCTTGTGGCTAATGGCCAATGGGAATGCGAGGCATGCTGTACAGGGATCCATCCTTCGAACCGTGCTCTCCAGTCCTTCCGTATGGTATGTCCTGGAGCCATGCAACAGGACTCGAATGTCCCACAGAAGGAAACCTGGTGGTTTGGGGCAACCTCCAAACTCAGCGTGGGAAAACTTCCTTGGCCTCATGAGGCCCCCGCTTCATGAAGGTGCCAACATGGACACATACGCCAGCCTCAGCCAACGTCTGATCCTCAGCCTGACTTCAGATGCAGGAGATTTTGATTCAGCCTCTGCCTAGTGGGCCTGCTCTGCCCTTGGCTCGAATCCTCACTTTAGCTTGTGTTCCTAGACTTCCGTCCTCACACTCCTGGCCCGCAAACCCTCCCTACTGGGAATTCTGGGGCCACAATGAAGCACTCCGCCTGCCTCCCAGGAGAAAAACTTTGTCTATGGTGCTGCCCAGAAACCCCAAATGAGAATCAAACTGCTTGGCCCTCGGCAACACCCCAATTGCATAGGCTACCTTAAACACTGATGCTCTGTCGCAAATAGCCTGAGCCCAGACCTTTAACAGACACCGACACAGCTGGCTGCACACCCAGCACATTGGATCCGCCACTGCCTTAGGCCACCATCCATTCCCAACCTGGGTTTTCAGTCATCAGAACCTAGACCTTATCTCCAATCCCTGCACAGGGGGGAACCTGATGCACAAGTCAGAACCCCTCCTTCCCCATGGCAAGAAACCTTGCTGCTGGCAGTGAGTCAAACCTTCAGTGTAGGAGAAAACGGCATGGCCCATGAGGCCACGCCCATGTGTGAGGGCCGCCTTGGGCACAAACACACATTGTGACCCTCAGCGTGAGTACCTTATTCAAGTAACGCCTCTCAGTGATTGGACCAAGAGCCCGCATATGTGGCTTGCCATGCCCATAGGCACGCAGGACTAACTAGATGGTGTGTATTCCAGTTGAGGGAACCCACTGCTGTGCTCTAGAGTCCCTCTCCTGGGGGGTCCCCTGTGGCAGAAAACAGTACTCTTCCCTTCCCACAGAATGAACCCAAACACTTGGGAGCTTGGACAATCCCCCGAGAGGAAGGCTCTTCCTCGGCCCCTGAAGCAACCCCTACCCTGAACGGCCACTGTGAACGCAACACCCAGAGACAAAAGCCTGAGCGACTGCCTCCCACTTGCCCTCCTTTGATATCCAGAGGATCTCCCCTCTCGGACTGGAGATCAGGCCTGCCATTACCTTGGCCCCTACCTGAGCCAAGTTTGCTTTTTCAGACATCTGTCCCCACAGCCCTGGCAAACACAGCCTCTAGGCTGGGTCCTCTGGAGCCATACCACAGGACCATGCCTGCTCTCTCCTGGGAAACTCTGTCCATTCCTTTGGCCACACACCTCCAGAATATGAGAAACCTCAAGGCCCCCGAGGACATACCATTACCGGGAGCCTCCCTGCACACACAGGGGCCTTCGGACACAAGCGGAGCTGCTACCTCCATGAAGGCATGCACAGAGATGTCAACAGAGATAGAAGGTTGAGCCGGACAGGCCCTTACGCCCTAATCTCAACTCTTGCTTTGTTTTCCAGGTGTCACTCCTCAGAGGCTTTGGTTCGAAGAACAGGATATGGGGCTTTCCTGAGGCACTGAACAGAACTTCTCTCGTCTCCACATGGGAAGCTTCCTTGTTGGAGCCGTGTCAAACACCTCAGGTTGGAGAATCCTGCAGAGTCCCTGAGCCACCTCCACATTCCAAGGTCTCCCAGGCCACCAAGCCACAGTAGGACTCATCTTCAGGAGAGTCCATTTCAACTCTCCCCTCTGGGTAGCTCACCCAGGAGCCCGCAGATTGAGCCTGCCTTGTCCTGACTAAAGAGTGGGAATATGAGGTGGCGTTCCCAGGCATCCATGCTTAGACACCTGCTCTCGAGTCTTTCCGTACGGGGCCTCCTGGAACCATCCAATAGCACTCGACTTTCGTGCAGAAGGAAACCTTGAGGTTTGGAGTAGTTCACAAATCCCATCGTAGGCAAACATTCCTGGCCTCATGAGGCCCCCACACCATTCAGGAAGAGGCCATGCTGGACAAAAATTCTACCCTGAGGCACGTCTCAGAGTTGAAATGACCTCAGTGCAGGAGATCTCGATTCAGCCTCTCAGAGTGGGCCTGCCGTGCCATCGGTCCCAAACCTCACGCTAGCTTGTGTTTTCAGACTTCCTTCCTCACACTCCTGGCAAACAAGCCCTCCGGACTAGGAACTCCAGAACCACAACCCAGCCCAGGGTCTGCCCAAGGGAAGAAAAACGTTTCCCTGTGGGGCTCTCTCCAGAAAACCCAGATGAGGATCAACCTGCTCGGGCCTCGACGGTACCCGAACTGGATAGGCTGCTCTGGGCACTCATGCTCTGTCTGACACAGCCTGAAGCCAGACGTCCAGACAGACAAGGAGACAGCTGGCCGCACACCCAGCACTTCGGACACGCCATGGTCTTATGCCGTCACCTCTTCCTAACCTTGGTTTTCAGATATCTGAACCTAGACATTATATCAATTCTCCACACAGCTGGGTATCGCAAGCACAACACAGAACTCCTCCTTCCCCGTGGCTGTAAAGCTTGCTCTTGGCATGGAGTCACACCTTCAGGGTGGGAGAAACCTTCCTGGTCCCTGATGCCACGCCCAAACTTGAGTGCTGCTTGGGCACAAATTCACACTCTGACCCTCAGCATGAGCCCCATGTCAAAGAAAGGCCTGTCAGGGCCTGGGCCAAGAGCCCGCATATGGGGCTTGCCAAGCCCCTATGCACCCAATCCTCACCAGTGTTTGAGTTTTCCAGTCGCCCCGCCCGTACCTGGGGCTCTGCTCTGGAATCCCTTTCTTGGAGAGACACGTGAGCCAGACAACACTTTTCCACCCTTCCCACAAAATGACCCCAAACTCTTGGGAGCTGGGACAAACCCCAGAGAGGGATACTCGTCCACAGTCCCTGAGGCCACCCCTCCAATCCACGGCTATCTCGGACACAACATCCAGAGACAAAAGCCTGAAGGAACGCCTCCCACTCGCCCTTGTTTCAGAGGCCCAGGAGCTCCCTCTCGGGCTGTACATCCGGCCTGCCATACCCTAGGCGCCACTCATAAGCTGAGTTTGTGTTTTCAGACTTCTGTGCCCTCATCCTGGACCACACAACCGCCAGGCTAGGGCCTCTGGAGCCACAGCGAAAGATTGTGCCTGCCCTCTCCAAGGAAATTGTGCCCAATCCATTGACCACAACCCTACAGGTTAGGGAAAAGCTCCAAGGCCCCTCAGGCCATCAATAGTGTAGGCCACCCTAGACTAAGAGGGGCTCTCTGACACCAGCGGAGCAACTATCTCCACTTAGACTCTCAGACAGTATCCCCAGAGACAGAAGGTTGAAATGGACAGGCCCCCAGGCCCTAATCTGAACCTTAGCTTTGGTTTCCATGTGTCCGTCCTCAGATGTCTGTTTTCGTAGACCAGCACACGGGGCTTTTCTGAGGCTCCAAACCAAACCTCTCTCGTCTCCAAATGGGGAGCTTACTTACTGGGGATGTATCAAACCCTTCAGGTAGGAGAGTTCCGCAGGGCCTCTGAACAACCAGCACTTTCCAAGGTTTCCATGGACCCAAACGCACATTATGACGCATTCTCAGGGGAGGCCATTTCAACTCAGCCCCCTGGTTAGGGTGCCCCAGAGGCAGCAGATCAAACATATCTTGTGGCTAATGGCCAATGGGAATGCGAGGCATGCTGTACAGGGATCCATCCTTCGAACCGTGCTCTCCAGTCCTTCCGTATGGTATGTCCTGGAGCCATGCAACAGGACTCGAATGTCCCACAGAAGGAAACCTGGTGGTTTGGGGCAACCTCCAAACTCAGCGTGGGAAAACTTCCTTGGCCTCATGAGGCCCCCGCTTCATGAAGGTGCCAACATGGACACATACGCCAGCCTCAGCCAACGTCTGATCCTCAGCCTGACTTCAGATGCAGGAGATTTTGATTCAGCCTCTGCCTAGTGGGCCTGCTCTGCCCTTGGCTCGAATCCTCACTTTCGCTTGTGTTCCTAGACTTCCGTCCTCACACTCCTGGCCCGCAAACCCTCCCTACTGGGAATTCTGGGGCCACAATGAAGCATTCCGCCTGCCTCCCAGGAGAAAAACTTTGTCTATGGTGCTGCCCAGAAACCCCAAATGAGGATCAAACTGCTTGGCCCTCGGCAACACCCCAATTGCATAGGCTACCTTAAACACTGATGCTCTGTCGCAAATAGCCTGAGCCCAGACCTTCCAACAGACACCGACACAGCTGGCTGCACACCCAGCACATTGGATCCGCCACTGCCTTAGGCCACCATCCATTCCCAACCTGGGTTTTCAGTCATCAGAACCTAGAACTTATCTCCAATCCCTGCACAGGGGGGAACCTGATGCACAAGTCAGAACCCCTCCTTCCCCATGGCAAGAAACCTTGCTGCTGGCAGTGAGTCAAACCTTCAGTGTAGGAGAAAACGGCATGGCCCATGAGGCCACGCCCATGTGTGAGGGCCGCCTTGGGCACAAACACACATTGTGACCCTCAGCGTGAGTACCTTATTCAAGTAACGCCTCTCAGTGATTGGACCAAGAGCCCGCATATGTGGCTTGCCATGCCCATAGGCACGCAGGACTAACTAGATGGTGTTTATTCCAGTTGAGGGAACCCACTGCTGTGCTCTAGAGTCCCTCTCCTGGGGGGTCCCCTGTGGCAGAAAACAGTACTCTTCCCTTCCCACAGAATGAACCCAAACACTTGGGAGCTTGGACAATCCCCCAAGAGGAAGGCTCTTCCTCGGCCCCTGAAGCAACCCCTACCCTGAACGGCCACTGTGAACGCAACACCCAGAGACAAAAGCCTGAGCGACTGCCTCCCACTTGCCCTCCTTGGATATCCAGAGGATCTCCCCTCTCGGACTGGAGATCAGGCCTGCCATTACCTTGGCCCCTACCTGAGCCAAGTTTGCTTTTTCAGACATCTGTCCCCACAGCCCTGGCAAACACAGCCTCTAGGCTGGGTCCTCTGGAGCCATACCACAGGACCATGCCTGCTCTCTCCTGGGAAACTCTGTCCATTCCTTTGGCCACACACCTCCAGAATATGAGAAACCTCAAGGCCCCCGAGGACATACCATTACCGGGAGCCTCCCTGCACACACAGGGGCCTTCGGACACAAGCGGAGCTGCTACCTCCATGAAGGCATGCACACAGATGTCAACAGAGATAGAAGGTTGAGCCGTACAGGCCCTTAGGCCCTAATCTCAACTCTTGCTTTGTTTTCCAGGTGTCACTCCTCAGAGGCTTTGGTTCGAAGAACAGGATATGGGGCTTTCCTGAGGCACTGAACAGAACTTCTCTCGCGTCCACATGGGAAGCTTCCTTGTTGGAGCCGTGTCAAACACCTCAGGTTGGAGAATCCTGCAGAGTCCCTGAGCCACCTCCACATTCCAAGGTCTCCCAGGCCACCAAGCCACAGTAGGACTCATCTTCAGGAGAGTCCATTTCAACTCTCCCCTCTGGGTAGCTCACCCAGGAGCCCGCAGATTGAGCCTGCCTTGTCCTGACTAAAGAGTGGGAATATGAGGTGGCGTTCCCAGGCATCCATGCTTAGACACCTGCTCTCGAGTCTTTCCGTATGGGGCCTCCTGGAACCATCCAATAGCACTCGACTTTCGTGCAGAAGGAAACCTTGAGGTTTGGAGTAGTTCACAAATCCCATCGTAGGCAAACCTTCCTGGCCTCATGAGGTCCCCACACCATTCAGGAAGAGGCCATGCTGAACAAAAATTCTAGCCTGAGGCACGTCTCAGAGTTGAAATGACCTCAGTGCAGGAGATCTCGATTCAGCCTCTCAGAGTGGGCCTGCCGTGCCATCGGTCCCAAACCTCACGCTAGCTTGTGTTTTCAGACTTCCTTCCTCACACTCCTGGCAAACAAGCCCTCCGGACTAGGAACTCCAGAACCACAACCCAGCCCAGGGTCAGCCCAAGGGAAGAAAAACGTTTCCCTGTGGGGCTCTCTCCAGAAAACCCAGATGAGGATCAACCTGCTCGGGCCCCGAACTGGATAGGCTGCTCTGGGCACTCATGCTCTGTCTGACACAGCCTGAAGCCAGACGTCCAGACAGACAAGGAGACATCTGGCCGCACACCCAGCACTTCGGACACGCCATGGTCTTATGCCGTCACCTCTTCCTAACCTTGGTTTTCAGATATCTGAACCTAGACATTATATCAATTCTCCACACAGCTGGGTATCGCAAGCACAACACAGAACTCCTCCTTCCCCGTGGCTGTAAAGCTTGCTCTTGGCATGGAGTCACACCTTCAGGGTGGGAGAAACCTTCCTGGTCCCTGATGCCCCGCCCAAACTTGAGTGCTGCTTAGGCACAAATTCACACTCTGACCCTCAGCATGAGCCCCATGTCAAAGAAAGGCCTGTCAGGGCCTGGGCCAAGAGCCCGCATATGGGGCTTGCCAAGCCCCTATGCACCCAATCCTCACCAGTGTTTGAGTTTTCCAGTCGCCCCGCCCGTACCTGGGGCTCTGCTCTGGAATCCCTTTCTTGGAGAGACACGTGAGCCAGACAACACTTTTCCACCCTTCCCACAAAATGACCCCAAACTCTTGGGAGCTGGGACAAATCCCCAGAGAGGGATACTCGTCCACAGTCCCTGAGGCCACCCCTCCAATCCACGGCTATCTCGGACACAACATCCAGAGACAAAAGCCTGAAGGAACGCCTCCCACTCGCCCTTGTTTCAGAGGCCCAGGAGCTCCCTCTCGGGCTGTACATCCGGCCTGCCATACCCTAGGCGCCACTCATAAGCTGAGTTTGTGTTTTCAGACTTCTGTGCCCTCAGCCTGGACCACACAACCGCCAGGCTAGGGCCTCTGGAGCCACAGCGAAAGATTGTGCCTGCCCTCTCCAAGGAAATTGTGCCCAATCCATTGACCACAACCCTACAGGTTAGGGAAAAGCTCCAAGGCCCCTCAGGCCATCAATAGTGTAGGCCACCCTAGACTAAGAGGGGCTCTCTGACACCAGCGGAGCAACTATCTCCACTTAGACTCTCAGACAGTGTCCCCAGAGACAGAAGGTTGAAATGGACAGGCCCCCAGGCCCTAATCTGAACCTTAGCTTTGGTTTCCATGTGTCCGTCCTCAGAGGTCTGTTTTCGTAGACCAGCACACGGGGCTTTTCTGAGGCTCCAAACCAAACCTCTCTCGTCTCCACATGGGGAGCTTACTTACTGGGGATGTATCAAACCCTTCAGGTAGGAGAGTTCCGCAGGGCCACTGAACAACCAGCACATTCCAAGGTTTCCATGGACCCAAACGCACATTATGACGCATCCTCAGGAGAGGCCATTTCAACTCAGCCCCCTGGTTAGCGTGCCCCAGAGGCAGCAGATCAAACATATCTTGTGGCTAATGGCCAATGGGAATGCGAGGCATGCTGTACAGGGATCCATCCTTCGAACCGTGCTCTCCAGTCCTTCCGTATGGTATGTCCTGGAGCCATGCAACAGGACTCGAATGTCCCACAGAAGGAAACCTGGTGGTTTGGGGCAACCTCCAAACTCAGCGTGGGAAAACTTCCTTGGCCTCATGAGGCCCCCGCTTCATGAACGTGCCAACATGGACACATACACCAGCCTCAGCCAACGTCTGATCCTCAGCCTGACTTCAGATGCAGGAGATTTTGATTCAGCCTCTGCCTAGTGGCCTGCTCTGCCCTTGGCTCGAATCCTCACTTTCGCTTGTGTTCCTAGACTTCCGTCCTCACACTCCTGGCCCGCAAACCCTCCCTACTGGGAATTCTGGGGCCACAATGAAGCACTCCGCCTGCCTCCCAGGAGAAAAACTTTGTCTATGGTGCTGCCCAGAAACCCCAAATGAGGATCAAACTGCTTGGCCCTCGACAACACCCCAATTGCATAGGCTACCTTAAACACTGATGCTCTGTCGCAAATAGCCTGAGCCCAGACCTTCCAACAGACACCGACACAGCTGGCTGCACACCCAGCACATTGGACCCGCCACTGCCTTAGGCCACCATCCATTCCCAACCTGGGTTTTCAGTCATCAGAACCTAGACCTTATCTCCAATCCCTGCACAGGGGGGAACCTGATGCACAAGTCAGAACCCCTCCTTCCCCATGGCAAGAAACCTTGCTGCTGGCAGTGAGTCAAACCTTCAGTGTAGGAGAAAACGGCATGGCCCATGAGGCCACGCCCATGTGTGAGGGCCGCCTTGGGCACAAACACACATTGTGACCCTCAGCGTGAGTACCATATTCAAGTAACGCCTCTCAGTGATTGGACCAAGAGCCCGCATATGTGGCTTGCCATGCCCATAGGCACGCAGGACTAACTAGATGGTGTGTATTCCAGTTGAGGGAACCCACTGCTGTGCTCTAGAGTCCCTCTCCTGGGGGGTCCCCTGTGGCAGAAAACAGTACTCTTCCCTTCCCACAGAATGAACCCAAACACTTGGGAGCTTGGACAATCCCCCGAGAGGAAGGCTCTTCCTCGGCCCCTGAAGCAACCCCTACCCTGAACGGCCACTGTGAACGCAACACCCAGAGACAAAAGCCTGAGCGACTGCCTCCCACTTGCCCTCCTTTGATATCCAGAGGATCTCCCCTCTCGGACTGGAGATCAGGCCTGCCATTACCTTGGCCCCTACCTGAGCCAAGTTTGCTTTTTCAGACATCTGTCCCCACAGCCCTGGCAAACACAGCCTCTAGGCTGGGTCCTCTGGAGCCATACCACAGGACCATGCCTGCTCTCTCCTGGGAAACTCTGTCCATTCCTTTGACCACACACCTCCAGAATATGAGAAACCTCAAGGCCCCCGAGGACATACCATTACCGGGAGCCTCCCTGCACACACAGGGGCCTTCGGACACAAGCGGAGCTGCTACCTCCATGAAGGCATGCACACAGATGTCAACAGAGATAGAAGGTTGAGCCGGACAGGCCCTTAGGCCCTAATCTCAACTCTTGCTTTGTTTTCCAGGTGTCACTCCTCAGAGGCTTTGGTTCGAAGAACAGGATATGGGGCTTTCCTGAGGCACTGAACAGAACTTCTCTCGTCTCCACATGGGAAGCTTCCTTGTTGGAGCCGTGTCAAACACCTCAGGTTGGAGAATCCTGCAGAGTCCCTGAGCCACCTCCACATTCCAAGGTCTCCCAGGCCACCAAGCCACAGTAGGACTCATCTTCAGGAGAGTCCATTTCAACTCTCCCCTCTGGGTAGCTCACCCAGGAGCCCGCAGATTGAGCCTGCCTTGTCCTGACTAAAGAGTGGGAATATGAGGTGGCGTTCCCAGGCATCCATGCTTAGACACCTACTCTCGAGTCTTTCCGTATGGGGCCTCCTGGAACCATCCAATAGCACTCGACTTTCGTGCGGAAGGAAACCTTGAGGTTTGGAGTAGTTCACAAATCCCATCGTAGGCAAACATTCCTGGCCTCATGAGGCCCCCACACCATTCAGGAAGAGGCCATGCTGGACAAAAACTCTAGCCTGAGGCACGTCTCATAGTTGAAATGACCTCAGTGCAGGAGATCTCGATTCAGCCTCTCAGAGTGGGCCTGCCGTGCCATCGGTCCCAAACCTCACGCTAGCTTGTGTTTTCAGACTTCCTTCCTCACACTCCTGGCAAACAAGCCCTCCGGACTAGGAACTCCAGAACCACAACCCAGCCCAGGGTCTGCCCAAGGGAAGAAATACGTTTCCCTGTGGGGCTCTCTCCAGAAAACCCAGATGAGGATCAACCTGCTCGGGCCTCGACGGTACCCGAACTGGATAGGCTGCTCGGGGCACTCATGCTCTGTCTGACACAGCCTGAAGCCAGACGTCCAGACAGACAAGGAGACAGCTGGCCGCACACCCAGCACTTCGGACACGCCATGGTCTTATGCCGTCACCTCTTCCTAACCTTGGTTTTCAGATATCTGAACCTAGACATTATATCAATTCTCCACACAGCTGGGTATCGCAAGCACAACACAGAACTCCTCCTTCCCCGTGGCTGTAAAGCTTGTTCTTGGCATGGAGTCACACCTTCAGGGTGGGAGAAACCTTCCTGGTCCCTGATGCCACGCCCAAACTTGAGTGCTGCTTGGGCACAAATTCACACTCTGACCCTCAGCATGAGCCCCATGTCAAAGAAAGGCCTGTCAGGGCCTGGGCCAAGAGCCCGCATATGGGGCTTGCCAAGCCCCTATGCACCCAATCCTCACCAGTGTTTGAGTTTTCCAGTCGCCCCGCCCATACCTGGGGCTCTGCTCTGGAATCCCTTTCTTGGAGAGACACGTGAGCCAGACAACACTTTTCCACCCTTCCCACAAAATGACCCCAAACTCTTGGGAGCTGGGACAAATCCCCAGAGAGGGATACTCGTCCACAGTCCCTGAGGCCACCCCTCCAATCCACGGCTATCTCGTACACAACATCCAGAGACAAAAGCCTGAAGGAACGCCTCCCACTCGCCCTTGTTTCAGAGGCCCAGGAGCTCCCTCTCGGGCTGTACATCCGGCCTGCCATACCCTAAGCGCAACTCATAAGCTGAGTTTGTTTTTTCAGACTTCTGTGCCCTCAGCCTGGACCCACACAACCGCCAGGCTAGGGCCTCTGGAGCCACAGCGAAAGATTGTGCCTGCCCTCTCCAAGGAAATTGTGCCCAATCCATTGACCACAACCCTACAGGTTAGGGAAAAGCTCCAAGGCCCCTGAGGCCATCAATAGTGTAGGCCACCCTGGACTAAGAGGGGCTCTCTGACACCAGCGGAGCAACTATCTCCACTTAGACTCTCAGACAGTGTCCCCAGAGACAGAAGGTTGAAATGGACAGGCCCCCAGGCCCTAATCTGAACCTTAGCTTTGGTTTCCATGTGTCCGTCCTCAGAGGTCTGTTTTCGTAGACCAGCACACGGGGCTTTTCTGAGGCTCCAAACCAAACCTCTCTCGCCTCCACATGGGGAGCTTACTTACTGGGGATGTATCAAACCCTTCAGGTAGGAGAGTTCCGCAGGGCCACTGAACAACCAGCACATTCCAAGGTTTCCATGGACCCAAACGCACATTATGACGCATCCTCAGGAGAGGCCATTTCAACTCAGCCCCCTGGTTAGCGTGCCCCAGAGGCAGCAGATCAAACATATCTTGTGGCTAATGGCCAATGGGAATGCGAGGCATGCTGTACAGGGATCCATCCTTCGAACCGAGCTCTCCAGTCCTTCCGTATGGTATGTCCTGGAGCCATGCAACAGGACTCGAATGTCCCACAGAAGGATACTGGTGGTTTGGGGCAACCTCCAAACTCAGCGTGGGAAAACTTCCTTGGCCTCATGAGGCCCCCGCTTCATGAAGGTGCCATCATGGACACATTCTCCAGCCTCAGCCAACGTCTGATCCTCAGCCTGACTTCAGATGCAGGAGATTTTGATTCAGCCTCTGCCTAGTGGGCCTGCTCTGCCCTTGGCTCCAATCCGCACTTTAGCTTGTGTTCCTAGACTTCCGTCCTCACACTCCTGGCCCGCAAACCCTCCCTACTGGGAATTCTGGGGCCACAATGAAGCACTCTGCCTGCCTCCCAGGAGAAAAACTTTGTCTATGGTGCTGCCCAGAAACCCCAAATGAGGATCAAACTGCTTGGCCCTCGGCAACACCCCAATTGCATAGGCTACCTTAAACACTGATGCTCTGTCGCAAATAGCCTGAGCCCAGACCTTCCAACAGACACCGACACAGCTGGCTGCACACCCAGCACATTGGACCCGCCACTGCCTTAGGCCACCATCCATTCCCAACCTGGGTTTTCAGTCATCAGAACCTAGACCTTATCTCCAATCCCTGCACAGGGGGGAACCTGATGCACAAGTCAGAACCCCTCCTTCCCCATGGCAAGAAACCTTGCTGCTGGCAGTGAGTCAAACCTTCAGTGTAGGAGAAAACGGCATGGCCCATGAGGCCACGCCCATGTGTGAGGGCCGCCTTGGGCACAAACACACATTGTGACCCTCAGCGTGAGTACCTTATTCAAGTAACGCCTCTCAGTGATTGGACCAAGAGCCCACATATGTGGCTTGCCATGCCCATAGGCACGCAGGACTAACTAGATGGTGTGTATTCCAGTTGAGGGAACCCACTGCTGTGCTCTAGAGTCCCTCTCCTGGGGGGTCCCCTGTGGCAGAAAACAGTACTCTTCCCTTCCCACAGAATGAACCCAAACACTTGGGAGCTTGGACAATCCCCCGAGAGGAAGGCTCTTCCTCGGCCCCTGAAGCAACCCCTACCCTGAACGGCCACTGTAACGCAACACCCAGAGACAAAAGCCTGAGCGACTGCCTCCCACTTGCCCTCCTTGGATATCCAGAGGATCTCCCCTCTCGGACTGGAGATCAGGCCTGCCATTACCTTGGCCCCTACCTGAGCCAAGTTTGCTTTTTCAGACATCTGTCCCCACAGCCCTGGCAAACACAGCCTCTAGGCTGGGTCCTCTGGAGCCATACCACAGGACCATGCCTGCTCTCTCCTGGGAAACTCTGTCCATTCCTTTGGCCACACACCTCCAGAATATGAGAAACCTCAAGGCCCCCGAGGACATACCATTACCGGGAGCCTCCCTGCACACACAGGGGCCTTCGGACACAAGCTGAGCTGCTACCTCCATGAAGGCATGCACACAGATGTCAACAGAGATAGAAGGTTGAGCCGGACAGGCCCTTAGGCCCTAATCTCAACTCTTGCTTTGTTTTCCAGGTGTCACTCCTCAGAGGCTTTGGTTCGAAGAACAGGATATGGGGCTTTCCTGAGGCACTGAACAGAACTTCTCTCGTCTCCACATGGGAAGCTTCCTTGTTGGAGCCGTGTCAAACACCTCAGGTTGGAGAATCCTGCAGAGTCCCTGAGACACCTCCACATTCCAAGGTCTCCCAGGCCACCAAGCCACAGTAGGACTCGTCTTCAGGAGAGTCCATTTCAACTCTCCCCTCTGGGTAGCTCACACAGGAGCCCGCAGATTGAGCCTGCCTTGTCCTGACTATAGAGTGGGAATATGAGGTGGCGTTCCCAGGCATCCATGCTTAGACACCTGCTCTCGAGTCTTTCCGTATGGGGCCTCCTGGAACCATCCAATAGCACTCGACTTTCGTGCAGAAGGAAACCTTGAGGTTTGGAGTAGTTCACAAATCCCATCCTGGCCTCATGAGGCCCCCACACCATTCAGGAAGAGGCCATGCTGGACAAAAACTCTAGCCTGAGGCACGTCTCAGAGTTGAAATAACCTCAGTGCAGGAGATCTCGATTCAGCCTCTCAGAGTGGGCCTGCCGTGCCATCGGTCCCAAACCTCACGCTAGCTTGTGTTTTCAGACTTCCTTCCTCACACTCCTGGAAAACAAGCCCTCCGGACTAGGAACTCCAGAACCACAACCCAGCCCAGGGTCTGCCCAAGGGAAGAAAAACGTTTCCCTGTGGGGCTCTCTCCAGAGAACCCAGATGAGGATCAACCTGCTCGGGCCTCGACGGTACCCGAACTGGATACGCTGCTCGCTGCACTCATGCTCTGTCTGACACAGCCTGAAGCCAGACGTCCAGACAGACAAGGAGACAGCTGGCCGCACACCCAGCACTTCGGACACGCCATGGTCTTATGCCGTCACCTCTTCCTAACCTTGGTTTTCAGATATCTGAACCTAGACATTATATCAATTCTCCACACAGCTGGGTATCGCAAGCACAACACAGAACTCCTCCTTCCCCGTGGCTGTAAAGCTTGCTCTTGGCATGGAGTCACACCTTCAGGGTGGGAGAAACCTTCCTGGTCCCTGATGCCACGCCCAAACTTGAGTGCTGCTTGGGCACAAATTCACACTCTGACCCTCAGCATGAGCCCCATGTCAAAGAAAGGCCTGTCAGGGCCTGGGCCAAGAGCCCGCATATGGGGCTTGCCAAGCCCCTATGCACCCAATCCTCACCAGTGTTTGAGTTTTCCAGTCGCCCCGCCCGTACCTGGGGCTCTGCTCTGGAATCCCTTTCTTGGAGAGACACGTGAGCCAGACAACACTTTTCCACCCTTCCCACAAAATGACCCCAAACTCTTGGGAGCTGGGACAAATCCCCAGAGAGGGATACTCGTCCACAGTCCCTGAGGCCACCCCTCCAATCCACGGCTATCTCGGACACAACATCCAGAGACAAAAGCCTGAAGGAACGCCTCCCACTCGCCCTTGTTTCAGAGGCCCAGGAGCTCCCTCTCGGGCTGTACATCCGGCCTGCCATACCCTAGGCGCCACTCATAAGCTGAGTTTGTGTTTTCAGACTTCTGTGCCCTCAGCCTGGACCACACAACCGCCAGGCTAGGGCCTCTGGAGCCACAGCGAAAGATTGTGCCTGCCCTCTCCAAGGAAATTGTGCCCAATCCATTGACCACAACCCTACAGGTTAGGGAAAAGCTCCAAGGCCCCTCAGGCCATCAATAGTGTAGGCCACCCTAGACTAAGAGGGGCTCTCTGACACCAGCGGAGCAACTATCTCCACTTAGACTCTCAGACAGTGTCCCCAGAGACAGAAGGTTGAAATGGACAGGCCCCCAGGCCCTAATCTGAACCTTAGCTTTGGTTTCCATGTGTCCGTCCTCAGAGGTCTGTTTTCGTAGACCAGCACACGGGGCTTTTCTGAGGCTCCAAACCAAACCTCTCTCGTCTCCACATGGGGAGCTTACTTACTGGGGATGTATCAAACCCTTCAGGTAGGAGAGTTCCGCAGGGCCACTGAACAACCAGCACATTCCAAGGTTTCCATGGACCCAAACGCACATTATGACGCATCCTCAGGAGAGGCCATTTCAACTCAGCCCCCTGGTTAGCGTGCCCCAGAGGCAGCAGATCAAACATATCTTGTGGCTAATGGCCAATGGGAATGCGAGGCATGCTGTACAGGGATCCATCCTTCGAACCGTGCTCTCCAGTCCTTCCGTATGGTATGTCCTGGAGCCATGCAACAGGACTCGAATGTCCCACAGAAGGAAACCTGGTGGTTTGGGGCAACCTCCAAACTCAGCGTGGGAAAACTTCCTTGGCCTCATGAGGCCCCCGCTTCATGAACGTGCCAACATGGACACATACACCAGCCTCAGCCAACGTCTGATCCTCAGCCTGACTTCAGATGCAGGAGATTTTGATTCAGCCTCTGCCTAGTGGCCTGCTCTGCCCTTGGCTCGAATCCTCACTTTCGCTTGTGTTCCTAGACTTCCGTCCTCACACTCCTGGCCCGCAAACCCTCCCTACTGGGAATTCTGGGGCCACAATGAAGCACTCCGCCTGCCTCCCAGGAGAAAAACTTTGTCTATGGTGCTGCCCAGAAACCCCAAATGAGGATCAAACTGCTTGGCCCTCGGCAACACCCCAATTGCATAGGCTACCTTAAACACTGATGCTCTGTCGCAAATAGCCTGAGCCCAGACCTTCCAACAGACACCGACACAGCTGGCTGCACACCCAGCACATTGGACCCGCCACTGCCTTAGGCCACCATCCATTCCCAACCTGGGTTTTCAGTCATCAGAACCTAGACCTTATCTCCAATCCCTGCACAGGGGGGAACCTGATGCACAAGTCAGAACCCCTCCTTCCCCATGGCAAGAAACCTTGCTGCTGGCAGTGAGTCAAACCTTCAGTGTAGGAGAAAACGGCATGGCCCATGAGGCCACGCCCATGTGTGAGGGCCGCCTTGGGCACAAACACACATTGTGACCCTCAGCGTGAGTACCTTATTCAAGTAACGCCTCTCAGTGATTGGACCAAGAGCCCGCATATGTGGCTTGCCATGCCCATAGGCACGCAGGACTAACTAGATGGTGTGTATTCCAGTTGAGGGAACCCACTGCTGTGCTCTAGAGTCCCTCTCCTGGGGGGTCCCCTGTGGCAGAAAACAGTACTCTTCCCTTCCCACAGAATGAACCCAAACACTTGGGAGCTTGGACAATCCCCCGAGAGGAAGGCTCTTCCTCGGCCCCTGAAGCAACCCCTACCCTGAACGGCCACTGTGAACGCAACACCCAGAGACAAAAGCCTGAGCGACTGCCTCCCACTTGCCCTCCTTTGATATCCAGAGGATCTCCCCTCTCGGACTGGAGATCAGGCCTGCCATTACCTTGGCCCCTACCTGAGCCAAGTTTGCTTTTTCAGACATCTGTCCCCACAGCCCTGGCAAACACAGCCTCTAGGCTGGGTCCTCTGGAGCCATACCACAGGACCATGCCTGCTCTCTCCTGGGAAACTCTGTCCATTCCTTTGGCCACACACCTCCAGAATATGAGAAACCTCAAGGCCCCCGAGGACATACCATTACCGGGAGCCTCCCTGCACACACAGGGGCCTTCGGACACAAGCGGAGCTGCTACCTCCATGAAGGCATGCACACAGATGTCAACAGAGATAGAAGGTTGAGCCGGACAGGCCCTTACGCCCTAATCTCAACTCTTGCTTTGTTTTCCAGGTGTCACTCCTCAGAGGCTTTGGTTCGAAGAACAGGATATGGGGCTTTCCTGAGGCACTGAACAGAACTTCTCTCGTCTCCACATGGGAAGCTTCCTTGTTGGAGCCGTGTCAAACACCTCAGGTTGGAGAATCCTGCAGAGTCCCTGAGCCACCTCCACATTCCAAGGTCTCCCAGGCCACCAAGCCACAGTAGGACTCATCTTCAGGAGAGTCCATTTCAACTCTCCCCTCTGGGTAGCTCACCCAGGAGCCCGCAGATTGAGCCTGCCTTGTCCTGACTAAAGAGTGGGAATATGAGGTGGCGTTCCCAGGCATCCATGCTTAGACACCTACTCTCGAGTCTTTCCGTATGGGGCCTCCTGGAACCATCCAATAGCACTCGACTTTCGTGCGGAAGGAAACCTTGAGGTTTGGAGTAGTTCACAAATCCCATCGTAGGCAAACATTCCTGGCCTCATGAGGCCCCCACACCATTCAGGAAGAGGCCATGCTGGACAAAAACTCTAGCCTGAGGCACGTCTCATAGTTGAAATGACCTCAGTGCAGGAGATCTCGATTCAGCCTCTCAGAGTGGGCCTGCCGTGCCATCGGTCCCAAACCTCACGCTAGCTTGTGTTTTCAGACTTCCTTCCTCAGACTCCTGGCAAACAGGCCCTCCGGACTAGGAACTCCAGAACCACAACCCAGCCCAGGGTCTGCCCAAGGGAAGAAATACGTTTCCCTGTGGGGCTCTCTCCAGAAAACCCAGATGAGGATCAACCTGCTCGGGCCTCGACGGTACCCGAGCTGGATAGGCTGCTCGGGGCACTCATGCTCTGTCTGACACAGCCTGAAGCCAGACGTCCAGACAGACAAGGAGACAGCTGGCCGCACACCCAGCACTTCGGACACGCCATGGTCTTATGCCGTCACCTCTTCCTAACCTTGGTTTTCAGATATCTGAACCTAGACATTATATCAATTCTCCACACAGCTGGGTATCGCAAGCACAACACAGAACTCCTCCTTCCCCATGGCTGTAAAGCTTGTTCTTGGCATGGAGTCACACCTTCAGGGTGGGAGAAACCTTCCTGGTCCCTGATGCCACGCCCAAACTTGAGTGCTGCTTGGGCACAAATTCACACTCTGACCCTCAGCATGAGCCCCATGTCAAAGAAAGGCCTGTCAGGGCCTGGGCCAAGAGCCCGCATATGGGGCTTGCCAAGCCCCTATGCACCCAATCCTCACCAGTGTTTGAGTTTTCCAGTCGCCCCGCCCATACCTGGGGCTCTGCTCTGGAATCCCTTTCTTGGAGAGACACGTGAGCCAGACAACACTTTTCCACCCTTCCCACAAAATGACCCCAAACTCTTGGGAGCTGGGACAAATCCCCAGAGAGGGATACTCGTCCACAGTCCCTGAGGCCACCCCTCCAATCCACGGCTATCTCGTACACAACATCCAGAGACAAAAGCCTGAAGGAACGCCTCCCACTCGCCCTTGTTTCAGAGGCCCAGGAGCTCCCTCTCGGGCTGTACATCCGGCCTGCCATACCCTAAGCGCCACTCATAAGCTGAGTTTGTGTTTTCAGACTTCTGTGCCCTCAGCCTGGACCCACACAACCGCCAGGCTAGGGCCTCTGGATCCACAGCGAAAGATTGTGCCTGCCCTCTCCAAGGAAATTGTGCCCAATCCATTGACCACAACCCTACAGGTTAGGGAAAAGCTCCAAGGCCCCTGAGGCCATCAATAGTGTAGGCCACCCTGGACTAAGAGGGGCTCTCTGACACCAGCGGAGCAACTATCTCCACTTAGACTCTCAGACAGTGTCCCCAGAGACAGAAGGTTGAAATGGACAGGCCCCCAGGCCCTAATCTGAACCTTAGCTTTGGTTTCCATGTGTCCGTCCTCAGAGGTCTGTTTTCGTAGACCAGCACACGGGGCTTTTCTGAGGCTCCAAACCAAACCTCTCTCGCCTCCACATGGGGAGCTTACTTACTGGGGATGTATCAAACCCTTCAGGTAGGAGAGTTCCGCAGGGCCACTGAACAACCAGCACATTCCAAGGTTTCCATGGACCCAAACGCACATTATGACGCATCCTCAGGAGAGGCCATTTCAACTCAGCCCCCTGGTTAGCGTGCCCCAGAGGCAGCAGATCAAACATATCTTGTGGCTAATGGCCAATGGGAATGCGAGGCATGCTGTACAGGGATCCATCCTTCGAACCGAGCTCTCCAGTCCTTCCGTATGGTATGTCCTGGAGCCATGCAACAGGACTCGAATGTCCCACAGAAGGATACTGGTGGTTTGGGGCAACCTCCAAACTCAGCGTGGGAAAACTTCCTTGGCCTCATGAGGCCCCCGCTTCATGAAGGTGCCATCATGGACACATACTCCAGCCTCAGCCAACGTCTGATCCTCAGCCTGACTTCAGATGCAGGAGATTTTGATTCAGCCTCTGCCTAGTGGGCCTGCTCTGCCCTTGGCTCCAATCCGCACTTTAGCTTGTGTTCCTAGACTTCCGTCCTCACACTCCTGGCCCGCAAACCCTCCCTACTGGGAATTCTGGGGCCACAATGAAGCACTCTGCCTGCCTCCCAGGAGAAAAACTTTGTCTATGGTGCTGCCCAGAAACCCCAAATGAGGATCAAACTGCTTGGCCCTCGGCAACACCCCAATTGCATAGGCTACCTTAAACACTGATGCTCTGTCGCAAATAGCCTGAGCCCAGACCTTCCAACAGACACCGACACAGCTGGCTGCACACCCAGCACATTGGACCCGCCACTGCCTTAGGCCACCATCCATTCCCAACCTGGGTTTTCAGTCATCAGAACCTAGACCTTATCTCCAATCCCTGCACAGGGGGGAACCTGATGCACAAGTCAGAACCCCTCCTTCCCCATGGCAAGAAACCTTGCTGCTGGCAGTGAGTCAAACCTTCAGTGTAGGAGAAAACGGCATGGCCCATGAGGCCACGCCCATGTGTGAGGGCCGCCTTGGGCACAAACACACATTGTGACCCTCAGCGTGAGTACCTTATTCAAGTAACGCCTCTCAGTGATTGGACCAAGAGCCCACATATGTGGCTTGCCATGCCCATAGGCACGCAGGACTAACTAGATGGTGTGTATTCCAGTTGAGGGAACCCACTGCTGTGCTCTAGAGTCCCTCTCCTGGGGGGTCCCCTGTGGCAGAAAACAGTACTCTTCCCTTCCCACAGAATGAACCCAAACACTTGGGAGCTTGGACAATCCCCCGAGAGGAAGGCTCTTCCTCGGCCCCTGAAGCAACCCCTACCCTGAACGGCCACTGTAACGCAACACCCAGAGACAAAAGCCTGAGCGACTGCCTCCCACTTGCCCTCCTTGGATATCCAGAGGATCTCCCCTCTCGGACTGGAGATCAGGCCTGCCATTACCTTGGCCCCTACCTGAGCCAAGTTTGCTTTTTCAGACATCTGTCCCCACAGCCCTGGCAAACACAGCCTCTAGGCTGGGTCCTCTGGAGCCATACCACAGGACCATGCCTGCTCTCTCCTGGGAAACTCTGTCCATTCCTTTGGCCACACACCTCCAGAATATGAGAAACCTCAAGGCCCCCGAGGACATACCATTACCGGGAGCCTCCCTGCACACACAGGGGCCTTCGGACACAAGCTGAGCTGCTACCTCCATGAAGGCATGCACACAGATGTCAACAGAGATAGAAGGTTGAGCCGGACAGGCCCTTAGGCCCTAATCTCAACTCTTGCTTTGTTTTCCAGGTGTCACTCCTCAGAGGCTTTGGTTCGAAGAACAGGATATGGGGCTTTCCTGAGGCACTGAACAGAACTTCTCTCGTCTCCACATGGGAAGCTTCCTTGTTGGAGCCGTGTCAAACACCTCAGGTTGGAGAATCCTGCAGAGTCCCTGAGCCACCTCCACATTCCAAGGTCTCCCAGGCCACCAAGCCACAGTAGGACTCATCTTCAGGAGAGTCCATTTCAACTCTCCCCTCTGGGTAGCTCACACAGGAGCCCGCAGATTGAGCCTGCCTTGTCCTGACTATAGAGTGGGAATATGAGGTGGCGTTCCCAGGCATCCATGCTTAGACACCTGCTCTCGAGTCTTTCCGTATGGGGCCTCCTGGAACCATCCAATAGCACTCGACTTTCGTGCAGAAGGAAACCTTGAGGTTTGGAGTAGTTCACAAATCCCATCCTGGCCTCATGAGGCCCCCACACCATTCAGGAAGAGGCCATGCTGGACAAAAACTCTAGCCTGAGGCACGTCTCAGAGTTGAAATAACCTCAGTGCAGGAGATCTCGATTCAGCCTCTCAGAGTGGGCCTGCCGTGCCATCGGTCCCAAACCTCACGCTAGCTTGTGTTTTCAGACTTCCTTCCTCACACTCCTGGAAAACAAGCCCTCCGGACTAGGAACTCCAGAACCACAACCCAGCCCAGGGTCTGCCCAAGGGAAGAAAAACGTTTCCCTGTGGGGCTCTCTCCAGAGAACCCAGATGAGGATCAACCTGCTCGGGCCTCGACGGTACCCGAACTGGATACGCTGCTCGGGGCACTCATGCTCTGTCTGACACAGCCTGAAGCCAGACGTCCAGACAGACAAGGAGACAGCTGGCCGCACACCCAGCACTTCGGACACGCCATGGTCTTATGCCGTCACCTCTTCCTAACCTTGGTTTTCAGATATCTGAACCTAGACATTATATCAATTCTCCACACAGCTGGGTATCGCAAGCACAACACAGAACTCCTCCTTCCCCGTGGCTGTAAAGCTTGCTCTTGGCATGGAGTCACACCTTCAGGGTGGGAGAAACCTTCCTGGTCCCTGATGCCACGCCCAAACTTGAGTGCTGCTTGGGCACAAATTCACACTCTGACCCTCAGCATGAGCCCCATGTCAAAGAAAGGCCTGTCAGGGCCTGGGCCAAGAGCCCGCATATGGGGCTTGCCAAGCCCCTATGCACCCAATCCTCACCAGTGTTTGAGTTTTCCAGTCGCCCCGCCCGTACCTGGGGCTCTGCTCTGGAATCCCTTTCTTGGAGAGACACGTGAGCCAGACAACACTTTTCCACCCTTCCCACAAAATGACCCCAAACTCTTGGGAGCTGGGACAAATCCCCAGAGAGGGATACTCGTCCACAGTCCCTGAGGCCACCCCTCCAATCCACGGCTATCTCGGACACAACATCCAGAGACAAAAGCCTGAAGGAACGCCTCCCACTCGCCCTTGTTTCAGAGGCCCAGGAGCTCCCTCTCGGGCTGTACATCCGGCCTGCCATACCCTAGGCGCCACTCATAAGCTGAGTTTGTGTTTTCAGACTTCTGTGCCCTCAGCCTGGACCCACACAACCGCCAGTCTAGGGCCTCTGGAGCCACAGCGAAAGATTGTGCCTGCCCTCTCCAAGGAAATTGTGCCCAATCCATTGACCACAACCCTACAGGTTAGGGAAAAGCTCCAAGGCCCCTGAGGCCATCAATAGTGTAGGCCACCCTGGACTAAGAGGGGCTCTCTGACACCAGCGGAGCAACTATCTCTACTTAGACTCCCAGACAGTGTCCCCAGAGACAGAAGGTTGAAATGGACAGGCCCCCAGGCCCTAATCTGAACCTTAGCTTTGGTTTCCATGTGTCCGTCCTCAGAGGTCTGTTTTCGTAGACCAGCACACGGGGCTTTTCTGAGGCTCCAAACCAAACCTCTCTCGTCTCCACATGGGGAGCTTACTTACTGGGGATGTATCAAACCCTTCAGGTAGGAGAGTTCCGCAGGGCCACTGAACAACCAGCACATTCCAAGGTTTCCATGGACCCAAACGCACATTATGACGCATCCTCAGGAGAGGCCATTTCAACTCAGCCCCCTGGTTAGCGTGCCCCAGAGGCAGCAGATCAAACATATCTTGTGGCTAATGGCCAATGGGAATGCGAGGCATGCTGTACAGGGATCCATCCTTCGAACCGTGCTCTCCAGTCCTTCCGTATGGTATGTCCTGGAGCCATGCAACAGGACTCGAATGTCCCACAGAAGGAAACCTGGTGGTTTGGGGCAACCTCCAAACTCAGCGTGGGAAAACTTCCTTGGCCTCATGAGGCCCCCGCTCATGAAGGTGCCAACATGGACACATACGCCAGCCTCAGCCAACGTCTGATCCTCAGCCTGACTTCAGATGCAGGAGATTTTGATTCAGCCTCTGCCTAGTGGGCCTGCTCTGCCCTTGGCTCCAATCCTCACTTTAGCTTGTGTTCCTAGACTTCCGTCCTCACACTCCTGGCCCGCAAACCCTCCCTACTGGGAATTCTGGGGCCACAATGAAGCACTCCGCCTGCCTCCCAGGAGAAAAACTTTGTCTATGGTGCTGCCCAGAAACCCCAAAGGAGGATCAAACTGCTTGGCCCTCGGCAACACCCCAATTGCATAGGCTACCTTAAACACTGATGCTCTGTCGCAAATAGCCTGAGCCCAGACCTTCCAACAGACACCGACACAACTGGCTGCACACCCAGCACATTGGACCCGCCACTGCCTTAGGCCACCATCCATTCCCAACCTGGGTTTTCAGTCATCAGAACCTAGACCTTATCTCCAATCCCTGCACAGGGGGGAACCTGATGCACAAGTCAGAACCCCTCCTTCCCCATGGCAAGAAACCTTGCTGCTGGCAGTGAGTCAAACCTTCAGTGTAGGAGAAAACAGCATGGCCCATGAGGCCACGCCCATGTGTGAGGGCCGCCTTGGGCACAAACACACATTGTGACCCTCAGCGTGAGTACCTTATTCAAGTAACGCCTCTCAGTGATTGGACCAAGAGCCCACATATGTGGCTTGCCATGCCCATAGGCACGCAGGACTAACTAGATGGTGTGTATTCCAGTTGAGGGAACCCACTGCTGTGCTCTAGAGTCCCTCTCCTGGGGGGTCCCCTGTGGCAGAAAACAGTACTCTTCCCTTCCCACAGAATGAACCCAAACACCTGGGAGCTTGGACAATCCCCCGAGAGGAAGGCTCTTCCTCGGCCCCTGAAGCAACCCCTACCCTGAACGGCCACTGTGAACGCAACACCCAGAGACAAAAGCCTGAGCGACTGCCTCCCACTTGCCCTCCTTGGATATCCAGAGGATCTCCCCTCTCGGACTGGAGATCAGGCCTGCCATTACCTTGGCCCCTACCTGAGCCAAGTTTGCTTTTTCAGACATCTGTCCCCACAGCCCTGGCAAACACAGCCTCTAGGCTGGGTCCTCTGGAGCCATACCACAGGACCATGCCTGCTCTCTCCTGGGAAACTCTGTCCATTCCTTTGGCCACACACCTCCAGAATATGAGAAACCTCAAGGCCCCCGAGGACATACCATTACCGGGAGCCTCCCTGCACACACAGGGGCCTTCGGACACAAGCTGAGCTGCTACCTCCATGAAGGCATGCACACAGATGTCAACAGAGATAGAAGGTTGAGCCGGACAGGCCCTTAGGCCCTAATCTCAACTCTTGCTTTGTTTTCCAGGTGTCACTCCTCAGAGGCTTTGGTTCGAAGAACAGGATATGGGGCTTTCCTGAGGCACTGAACAGAACTTCTCTCGTCTCCACATGGGAAGCTTCCTTGTTGGAGCCGTGTCAAACACCTCAGGTTGGAGAATCCTGCAGAGTCCCTGAGACACCTCCACATTCCAAGGTCTCCCAGGCCACCAAGCCACAGTAGGACTCATCTTCAGGAGAGTCCATTTCAACTCTCCCCTCTGGGTAGCTCACCCAGGAGCCCGCAGATTGAGCCTGCCTTGTCCTGACTAAAGAGTGGGAATATGAGGTGGCGTTCCCAGGCATCCATGCTTAGACACCTGCTCTCGAGTCTTTCCGTATGGGGCCTCCTGGAACCATCCAATAGCACTCGACTTTCGTGCAGAAGGAAACCTTGAGGTTTGGAGTAGTTCACAAATCCCATCGTAGGCAAACCTTCCTGGCCTCATGAGGCCCCCACACCATTCAGGAAGAGGCCATGCTGGACAAAAACTCTAGCCTGAGGCACGTCTCAGAGTTGAAATTACCTCAGTGCAGGAGATCTCGATTCAGCCTCTCAGAGTGGGCCTGCCGTGCCATCGGTCCCAAACCTCATGCTAGCTTGTGTTTTCAGACTTCCTTCCTCACACTCCTGGCAAACAAGCCCTCCGGACTAGGAACTCCAGAACCACAACCCAGCCCAGGGTCTGCCCAAGGGAAGAAAAACGTTTCCCTGTGGGGCTCTCTCCAGAGAACCCAGATGAGGATCAACCTGCTCGGGCCTCGACGGTACCCGAACTGGATAGGCTGCTCTGGGCACTCATGCTCTGTCTGACACAGCCTGAAGCCAGACGTCCAGACAGACAAGGAGACAGCTGGCCGCACACCCAGCACTTCGGACACACCATGGTCTTATGCCGTCACCTCTTCCTAACCTTGGTTTTCAGATATCTGAACCTAGACATTATATCAATTCTCCACACAGCTGGGTATCGCAAGCACAACACAGAACTCCTCCTTCCCCGTGGCTGTAAAGCTTGCTCTTGGCATGGAGTCACACCTTCAGGGTGGGAGAAACCTTCCTGGTCCCTGATGCCACGCCCAAACTTGAGTGCTGCTTGGGCACAAATTCACACTCTGACCCTCAGCATGAGCCCCATGTCAAAGAAAGGCCTGTCAGGGCCTGGGCCAAGAGCCCGCATATGGGGCTTGCCAAGCCCCTATGCACCCAATCCTCACCAGTGTTTGAGTTTTCCAGTCGCCCCGCCCGTACCTGGGGCTCTGCTCTGGTATCCCTTTCTTGGAGAGACACGTGAGCCAGACAACACTTTTCCACCCTTCCCACAAAATGACCCCAAACTCTTGGGAGCTGGGACAAATCCCCAGAGAGGGATACTCGTCCACAGTCCCTGAGGCCACCCCTCCAATCCACGGCTATCTCGGACACAACATCCAGAGACAAAAGCCTGAAGGAATGCCTCCCACTCGCCCTTGTTTCAGAGGCCCAGGAGCTCCCTCTCGGGCTGTACATCCGGCCTGCCATACCCTAGGCGCCACTCATAAGCTGAGTTTGTGTTTTCAGACTTCTGTGCCCTCAGCCTGGACCCACACAACCGCCAGGCTAGGGCCTCTGGAGCCACAGCGAAAGATTGTGCCTGCCCTCTCCAAGGAAATTGTGCCCAATCCATTGACCACAACCCTACAGGTTAGGGAAAAGCTCCAAGGCCCCTGAGGCCATCAATAGTGTAGGCCACCCTGGACTAAGAGGGGCTCTCTGACACCAGCGGAGCAACTATCTCCACTTAGACTCTCAGACAGTGTCCCCAGAGACAGAAGGTTGAAATGGACAGGCCCCCAGGCACTAATCTGAACCTTAGATTTGGTTTCCATGTGTCCGTCCTCAGAGGTCTGTTTTCGTAGACCAGCACACGGGGCTTTTCTGAGGCTCCAAACCAAACCTCTCTCGTCTCCACATGGGGAGCTTACTTACTGGGGATGTATCAAACCCTTCAGGTAGGAGAGTTCCGCAGGGCCACTGAACAACCAGCACATTCCAAGGTTTCCATGGACCCAAACGCACATTATGACGCATCCTCAGGAGAGGCCATTTCAACTCAGCCCCCTGGTTAGCGTGCCCCAGAGGCAGCAGATCAAACATATCTTGTGGCTAATGGCCAATGGGAATGCGAGGCATGCTGTACAGGGATCCATCCTTCGAACCGTGCTCTCCAGTCCTTCCGTATGGTATGTCCTGGAGCCATGCATCAGGACTCGAATGTCCCACAGAAGGAAACCTGGTGGTTTGGGGCAACCTCCAAACTCAGCGTGGGAAAACTTCCTTGGCCTCATGAGGCCCCCGCTTCATGAAGGTGCCAACATGGACACATACGCCAGCCTCAGCCAACGTCTGATCCTCAGCCTGACTTCAGATGCAGGAGATTTTGATTCAGCCTCTGCCTAGTGGGCCTGCTCTGCCCTTGGCTCCAATCCTCACTTTAGCTTGTGTTCCTAGACTTCCGTCCTCACACTCCTGGCCCGCAAACCCTCCCTACTGGGAATTCTGGGGCCACAATGAAGCACTCCGCCTGCCTCCCAGGAGAAAAACTTTGTCTATGGTGCTGCCCAGAAACCCCAAATCAGGATCAAACTGCTTGGCCCTCGGCAACACCCCAATTGCATAGGCTACCTTAAACACTGATGCTCTGTCGCAAATAGCCTGAGCCCAGACCTTCCAACAGACACCGACACAGCTGGCTGCACACCCAGCACATTGGACCCGCCACTGCCTTAGGCCACCATCCATTCCCAACCTGGGTTTTCAGTCATCAGAACCTAGACCTTATCTCCAATCCCTGCACAGGGGGGAACCTGATGCACAAGTCAGAACCCCTCCTTCCCCATGGCAAGAAACCTTGCTGCTGGCAGTGAGTCAAACCTTCAGTGTAGGAGAAAACGGCATGGCCCATGAGGCCACGCCCATGTGTGAGGGCCGCCTTGGGCACAAGCACACATTGTGACCCTCAGCGTGAGTACCTTATTCAAGTAACGCCTCTCAGTGATTGGACCAAGAGCCCGCATATGTGGCTTGCCATGCCCATAGGCACGCAGGACTAACTAGATGGTGTGTATTCCAGTTGAGGGAACCCACTGCTGTGCTCTAGAGTCCCTCTCCTGGTGGGCCCCTGTGGCAGAAAACAGTACTCTTCCCTTCCCACAGAATGAACCCAAACACCTGGGAGCTTGGACAATCCCCCGAGAGGAAGGCTCTTCCTCGGCCCCTGAAGCAACCCCTACCCTGAACGGCCACTGTGAACGCAACACCCAGAGACAAAAGCCTGAGCGACTGCCTCCCACTTGCCCTCCTTGGATATCCAGAGGATCTCCCCTCTCAGACTGGAAATCAGGCCTGCCATTACCGTGGCCCCTACCTGAGTCAAGTTTGCTTTTTCAGACATCTGTCCCCACAGCCCTGGCAAACACAGCCTCTAGGCTGGGTCCTCTGGAGCCATACCACAGGACCGTGCCTGCTCTCTCCTGGGAAACTCTGTCCATTCCTTTGGCCACACACCTCCAGAATATGAGAAACCTCAAGGCCCCCGAGGACATACCATTACCGGGAGCCTTCCTGCACACACAGGGGCCTTCGGACACAAGCTGAGCTGCTACCTCCATGAAGGCATGCACACAGATGTCAACAGAGATAGAAGGTTGAGCCGGACAGGCCCTTAGGCCCTAATCTCAACTCTTGCTTTGTTTTCCAGGTGTCACTCCTCAGAGGCTTTGGTTCGAAGAACAGGATATGGGGCTTTCCTGAGGCACTGAACAGAACTTCTCTCGTCTCCACATGGGAAGCTTCCTTGTTGGAGCCGTGTCAAACACCTCAGGTTGGAGAATCCTGCAGAGTCCCTGAGCCACCTCCACATTCCAAGGTCTCCCAGGCCACCAAGCCACAGTAGGACTCATCTTCAGGAGAGTCCATTTCAACTCTCCCCTCTGGGTAGCTCACCCAGGAGCCCGCAGATTGAGCCTGCCTTGTCCTGACTAAAGAGTGGGAATATGAGGTGGCGTTCCCAGGCATCCATGCTTAGACACCTGCTCTCGAGTCTTTCCGTATGGGGCCTCCTGGAACCATCCAATAGCACTCGACTTTCGTGCAGAAGGAAACCTTGAGGTTTGGAGTAGTTCACAAATCCCATCGTAGGCAAACCTTCCTGGCCTCATGAGGCCCCCACACCATTCAGGAAGAGGCCATGCTGGACAAAAACTCTAGCCTGAGGCACGTCTCAGAGTTGAAATTACCTCAGTGCAGGAGATCTCGATTCAGCCTCTCAGAGTGGGCCTGCCGTGCCATCGGTCCCAAACCTCACGCTAGCTTGTGTTTTCAGACTTCCTTCCTCACACTCCTGGCAAACAAGCCCTCCGGACTAGGAACTCCAGAACCACAACCCAGCCCAGGGTCTGCCCAAGGGAAGAAAGACGTTTCCCTGTGGGGCTCTCTCCAGAAAACCCAGATGAGGATCAACCTGCTCGGGCCTCGACCGGTACCCGAACTGGATAGGCTGCTCTGGGCACTCATGCTCTGTCTGACACAGCCTGAAGCCAGACGTCCAGACAGACAAGGAGACAGCTGGCCGCACACCCAGCACTTCGGACACGCCATGGTCTTATGCCGTCACCTCTTCCTAACCTTGGTTTTCAGATATCTGAACCTAGACATTATATCAATTCTCCACACAGCTGGGTATCGCAAGCACAACACAGAACTCCTCCTTCCCCGTGGCTGTAAAGCTTGCTCTTGGCATGGAGTCACACCTTCAGGGTGGGAGAAACCTTCCTGGTCCCTGATGCCACGCCCAAACTTGAGTGCTGCTTGGGCACAAATTCACACTCTGACCCTCAGCATGAGCCCCATGTCAAAGAAAGGCCTGTCAGGGCCTGGGCCAAGAGCCCGCATATGGGGCTTGCCAAGCCCCTATGCACCCAATCCTCACCAGTGTTTGAGTTTTCCAGTCGCCCCGCCCGTACCTGGGGCTCTGCTCTGGAATCCCTTTCTTGGAGAGACACGTGAGCCAGACAACACTTTTCCACCCTTCCCACAAAATGACCCCAAACTCTTGGGAGCTGGGACAAATCCCCAGAGAGGGAATCTTGTCCGCAGTCCCTGAGGCCACCCCTCCAATCCACGGCTATCTCGGACACAACATCCAGAGACAAAAGCCTGAAGGAACGCCTCCCACTCGCCCTTGTTTCAGAGGCCCAGGAGCTCCCTCTCGGGCTGTACATCCGGCCTGCCATACTCTAGGCGCCACTCATAAGCTGAGTTTGTGTTTTCAGACTTCTGTGCCCTCAGCCTGGACCCACATAACCGCCAGGCTAGGGCCTCTGGAGCCACAGCGAAAGATTGTGCCTGCCCTCTCCAAGGAAATTGTGCCCAATCCATTGACCACAACCCTACAGGTTAGGGAAAAGCTCCAAGGCCCCTGAGGCCATCAATAGTGTAGGCCACCCTGGACTAAGAGGGGCTCTCTGACACCAGCGGAGCAACTATCTCCACTTAGACTCTCAGACAGTGTCCCCAGAGACAGAAGGTTGAAATGGACAGGCCCCCAGGCCCTAATCTGAACCTTAGCTTTGGTTTCCATGTGTCCGTCCTCAGAGGTCTGTTTTCGTAGGCCAGCACACGGGGCTTTTCTGAGGCTCCAAACCAAACCTCTCTCGTCTCCACATGGGAAGTTTACTTACTGGGGATGTATCAAACCCTTCAGGTAGGAGAGTTCCGCAGGGCCACTGAACAACCAGCACATTCCAAGGTTTCCATGGACCCAAACGCACATTATGACGCATCCTCAGGAGAGGCCATTTCAACTCAGCCCCCTGGTTAGCGTGCCCCAGAGGCAGCAGATCAAACATATCTTGTGGCTAATGGCCAATGGGAATGCGAGGCATGCTGTACAGGGATCCATCCTTCGAACCGTGCTCTCCAGTCCTTCCGTATGGTATGTCCTGGAGCCATGCAACAGGACTCGAATGTCCCACAGAAGGAAACCTGGTGGTTTGGGGCAACCTCCAAACTCAGCGTGGGAAAACTTCCTTGGCCTCATGAGGCCCCCGCTTCATGAAGGTGCCAACATGGACACATACGCCAGCCTCAGCCAACGTCTGATCCTCAGCCTGACTTCAGATGCAGGAGATTTTGATTCAGCCTCTGCCTAGTGGGCCTGCTCTGCCCTTGGCTCCAATCCTCACTTTAGCTTGTGTTCCTAGACTTCCGTCCTCACACTCCTGGCCCGCAAACCCTCCCTACTGGGAATTCTGGGGCCACAATGAAGCACTCCGCCTGCCTCCCAGGAGAAAAACTTTGTCTATGGTGCTGCCCAGAAACCCCAAATGAGGATCAAACTGCTTGGCCCTCGGCAACACCCCAATTGCATAGGCTACCTTAAACACTGATGCTCTGTCGCAAATAGCCTGAGCCCAGACCTTCCAACAGACACCGACACAGCTGGCTGCACACCCAGCACATTGGACCCGCCACTGCCTTAGGCCACCATCCATTCCCAACCTGGGTTTTCAGTCATCAGAACCTAGACCTTATCTCCAATCCCTGCACAGGGGGGAACCTGATGCACAAGTCAGAACCCCTCCTTCCCCATGGCAAGAAACCTTGCTGCTGGCAGTGAGTCAAACCTTCAGTGTAGGAGAAAACGGCATGGCCCATGAGGCCACGCCCATGTGTGAGGGCCGCCTTGGGCACAAACACACATTGTGACCCTCAGCGTGAGTACATTATTCAAGTAACGCCTCTCAGTGATTGGACCAAGAGCCCGCATATATGGCTTGCCATGCCCATAGGCACGCAGGACTAACTAGATGGTGTGTATTCCAGTTGAGGGAACCCACTGCTGTGCTCTAGAGTCCCTCTCCTGGGGGGCCCCTGTGGCAGAAAACAGTACTCTTCCCTTCCCACAGAATGAACCCAAACACCTGGGAGCTTGGACAATCCCCCGAGAGGAAGGCTCTTCCTCGGCCCCTGAAGCAACCCCTACCCTGAACGGCCACTGTGAACGCAACACCCAGAGACAAAAGCCTGAGCGACTGCCTCCCACTTGCCCTCCTTGGATATCCAGAGGATCTCCCCTCTCAGACTGGAAATCAGGCCTGCCATTACCGTGGCCCCTACCTGAGTCAAGTTTGCTTTTTCAGACATCTGTCCCCACAGCCCTGGCAAACACAGCCTCTAGGCTGGGTCCTCTGGAGCCATACCACAGGACCGTGCCTGCTCTCTCCTGGGAAACTCTGTCCATTCCTTTGGCCACACACCTCCAGAATATGAGAAACCTCAAGGCCCCCGAGGACATACCATTACCGGGAGCCTTCCTGCACACACAGGGGCCTTCGGACACAAGCTGAGCTGCTACCTCCATGAAGGCATGCACACAGATGTCAACAGAGATAGAAGGTTGAGCCGGACAGGCCCTTAGGCCCTAATCTCAACTCTTGCTTTGTTTTCCAGGTGTCACTCCTCAGAGGCTTTGGTTCGAAGAACAGGATATGGGGCTTTCCTGAGGCACTGAACAGAACTTCTCTCGTCTCCACATGGGAAGCTTCCTTGTTGGAGCCGTGTCAAACACCTCAGGTTGGAGAATCCTGCAGAGTCCCTGAGCCACCTCCACATTCCAAGGTCTCCCAGGCCACCAAGCCACAGTAGGACTCATCTTCAGGAGAGTCCATTTCAACTCTCCCCTCTGGGTAGCTCACCCAGGAGCCCGCAGATTGAGCCTGCCTTGTCCTGACTAAAGAGTGGGAATATGAGGTGGCGTTCCCAGGCATCCATGCTTAGACACCTGCTCTCGAGTCTTTCCGTATGGGGCCTCCTGGAACCATCCAATAGCACTCGACTTTCGTGCAGAAGGAAACCTTGAGGTTTGGAGTAGTTCACAAATCCCATCGTAGGCAAACCTTCCTGGCCTCATGAGGCCCCCACACCATTCAGGAAGAGGCCATGCTGGACAAAAACTCTAGCCTGAGGCACGTCTCAGAGTTGAAATTACCTCAGTGCAGGAGATCTCGATTCAGCCTCTCAGAGTGGGCCTGCCGTGCCATCGGTCCCAAACCTCACGCTAGCTTGTGTTTTCAGACTTCCTTCCTCACACTCCTGGCAAACAAGCCCTCCGGACTAGGAACTCCAGAACCACAACCCAGCCCAGGGTCTGCCCAAGGGAAGAAAGACGTTTCCCTGTGGGGCTCTCTCCAGAAAACCCAGATGAGGATCAACCTGCTCGGGCCTCGACCGGTACCCGAACTGGATAGGCTGCTCTGGGCACTCATGCTCTGTCTGACACAGCCTGAAGCCAGACGTCCAGACAGACAAGGAGACAGCTGGCCGCACACCCAGCACTTCGGACACGCCATGGTCTTATGCCGTCACCTCTTCCTAACCTTGGTTTTCAGATATCTGAACCTAGACATTATATCAATTCTCCACACAGCTGGGTATCGCAAGCACAACACAGAACTCCTCCTTCCCCGTGGCTGTAAAGCTTGCTCTTGGCATGGAGTCACACCTTCAGGGTGGGAGAAACCTTCCTGGTCCCTGATGCCACGCCCAAACTTGAGTGCTGCTTGGGCACAAATTCACACTCTGACCCTCAGCATGAGCCCCATGTCAAAGAAAGGCCTGTCAGGGCCTGGGCCAAGAGCCCGCATATGGGGCTTGCCAAGCCCCTATGCACCCAATCCTCACCAGTGTTTGAGTTTTCCAGTCGCCCCGCCCGTACCTGGGGCTCTGCTCTGGAATCCCTTTCTTGGAGAGACACGTGAGCCAGACAACACTTTTCCACCCTTCCCACAAAATGACCCCAAACTCTTGGGAGCTGGGACAAATCCCCAGAGAGGGAATCTCGTCCACAGTCCCTGAGGCCACCCCTCCAATCCACGGCTATCTCGGACACAACATCCAGAGACAAAAGCCTGAAGGAACGCCTCCCACTCGCCCTTGTTTCAGAGGCCCAGGAGCTCCCTCTCGGGCTGTACATCCGGCCTGCCATACCCTAGGCGCCACTCATAAGCTGAGTTTGTGTTTTCAGACTTCTGTGCCCTCAGCCTGGACCCACATAACCGCCAGGCTAGGGCCTCTGGAGCCACAGCGAAAGATTGTGCCTGCCCTCTCCAAGGAAATTGTGCCCAATCCATTGACCACAACCCTACAGGTTAGGGAAAAGCTCCAAGGCCACTGAGGCCATCAATAGTGTAGGCCACCCTGGACTAAGAGGGGCTCTCTGACACCAGCGGAGCAACTATCTCCACTTAGACTCTCAGACAGTGTCCCCAGAGACAGAAGGTTGAAATGGACAGGCCCCCAGGCCCTAATCTGAACCTTAGCTTTAGTTTCCATGTGTCCGTCCTCAGAGGTCTGTTTTCGTAGACCAGCACACGGGGCTTTTCTGAGGCTCCAAACCAAACCTCTCTCGTCTCCACATGGGAAGCTTACTTACTGGGGATGTATCAAACCCTTCAGGTAGGAGAGTTCCGCAGGTCCACTGAACAACCAGCACATTCCAAGGTTTCCATGGACCCAAACGCACATTATGACGCATCCTCAGGAGAGGCCATTTCAACTCAGCCCCCTGGTTAGCGTGCCCCAGAGGCAGCAGATCAAACATATCTTGTGGCTAATGGCCAATGGGAATGCGAGGCATGCTGTACAGGGATCCATCCTTCGAACCGTGCTCTCCAGTCCTTCCGTATGGTATGTCCTGGAGCCATGCAACAGGACTCGAATGTCCCACAGAAGGAAACCTGGTGGTTTGGGGCAACCTCCAAACTCAGCGTGGGAAAACTTCCTTGGCCTCATGAGGCCCCCTCTTCATGAAGGTGCCAACATGGACACATACGCCAGCCTCAGCCAACGTCTGATCCTCAGCCTGACTTCAGAAGCAGGAGATTTTGATTCAGCCTCTGCCTAGTGGGCCTGCTCTGCCCTTGGCTCCAATCCTCACTTTAGCTTGTGTTCCTAGACTTCTGTCCTCACACTCCTGGCCCGCAAACCCTCCCTACTGGGAATTCTGGGGCCACAATGAAGCACTCCGCCTGCCTCCCAGGAGAAAAACTTTGTCTATGGTGCTGCCCAGAAACCACAAATCAGGATCAAACTGCTTGACCCTCGGCAACACCCCAATTGCATAGGCTACCTTAAACACTGATGCTCTGTCGCAAATAGCCTGAGCCCAGACCTTCCAACAGACACCGACACAGCTGGCTGCACACCCAGCACATTGGACCCGCCACTGCCTTAGGCCACCATCCATTCCCAACCTGGGTTTTCAGTCATCAGAACCTAGACCTTATCTCCAATCCCTGCACAGGGGGGAACCTGATGCACAAGTCAGAACCCCTCCTTCCCCATGGCAAGAAACCTTGCTGCTGGCAGTGAGTCAAACCTTCAGTGTAGGAGAAAACGGCATGGCCCATGAGGCCACGCCCATGTGTGAGGGCCGCCTTGGGCACAAACACACATTGTGACCCTCAGCGTGAGTACATTATTCAAGTAACGCCTCTCAGTGATTGGACCAAGAGCCCGCATATATGGATTGCCATGCCCATAGGCACGCAGGACTAACTAGATGGTGTGTATTCCAGTTGAGGGAACCCACTGCTGTGCTCTAGAGTCCCTCTCCTGGGGGGCCCCTGTGGCAGAAAACAGTACTCTTCCCTTTCCACAGAATGAACCCAAACACTTGGGAGCTTGGACAATCCCCCGAGAGGAAGGCTCTTCCTCGGCCCCTGAAGCAACCCCTACCCTGAACGGCCACTGTGAACGCAACACCCAGAGACAAAAGCCTGAGCGACTGCCTCCCACTTGCCCTCCTTTGATATCCAGAGGATCTCCCCTCTCGGACTGGAGATCAGGCCTGCCATTACCGTGGCCCCTACCTGAGCCAAGTTTGCTTTTTCAGACATCTGTCCCCACAGCCCTGGCAAACACAGCCTCTAGGCTGGGTCCTCTGGAGCCATACCACAGGACCGTGCCTGCTCTCTCCTGGGAAACTCTGTCCATTCCTTTGGCCACACACCTCCAGAATATGAGAAACCTCAAGGCCCCCGAGGACATACCATTACCGGGAGCCTTCCTGCACACACAGGGGCCTTCGGACACAAGCTGAGCTGCTACCTCCATGAAGGCATGCACACAGATGTCAACAGAGATAGAAGGTTGAGCCGGACAGGCCCTTAGGCCCTAATCTCAACTCTTGCTTTGTTTTCCAGGTGTCACTCCTCAGAGGCTTTGGTTCGAAGAACAGGATATGGGGCTTTCCTGAGGCACTGAACAGAACTTCTCTCGTCTCCACATGGGAAGCTTCCTTGTTGGAGCCGTGTCAAACACCTCAGGTTGGAGAATCCTGCAGAGTCCCTGAGCCACCTCCACATTCCAAGGTCTCCCAGGCCACCAAGCCACAGTAGGACTCATCTTCAGGAGAGTCCATTTCAACTCTCCCCTCTGGGTAGCTCACCCAGGAGCCCGCAGATTGAGCCTGCCTTGTCCTGACTAAAGAGTGGGAATATGAGGTGGCGTTCCCAGGCATCCATGCTTAGACACCTGCTCTCGAGTCTTTCCGTATGGGGCCTCCTGGAACCATCCAATAGCACTCGACTTTCGTGCAGAAGGAAACCTTGAGGTTTGGAGTAGTTCACAAATCCCATCGTAGGCAAACCTTCCTGGCCTCATGAGGCCCCCACACCATTCAGGAAGAGGCCATGCTGGACAAAAACTCTAGCCTGAGGCACGTCTCAGAGTTGAAATGACCTCAGTGCAGGAGATCTCGATTCAGCCTCTCAGAGTGGGCCTGCCGTGCCATCGGTCCCAAACCTCACGCTAGCTTGTGTTTTCAGACTTCCTTCCTCACACTCCTGGCAAACAAGCCCTCAGGACTAGGAACTCCAGAACCACAACCCAGCCCAGGGTCTGCCCAAGGGAAGAAAGACGTTTCCCTGTGGGGCTCTCTCCAGAAAACCCAGATGAGGATCAACCTGCTCGGGCCTCGACCGGTACCCGAACTGGATAGGCTGCTCTGGGCACTCATGCTCTGTCTGACACAGCCTGAAGCCAGACGTCCAGACAGACAAGGAGACAGCTGGCCGCACACCCAGCACTTCGGACACGCCATGGTCTTATGCCGTCACCTCTTCCTAACCTTGGTTTTCAGATATCTGAACCTAGACATTATATCAATTCTCCACACAGCTGGGTATCGCAAGCACAACACAGAACTCCTCCTTCCCCGTGGCTGTAAAGCTTGCTCTTGGCATGGAGTCACACCTTCAGGGTGGGAGAAACCTTCCTGGTCCCTGATGCCACGCCCAAACTTGAGTGCTGCTTGGGCACAAATTCACACTCTGACCCTCAGCATGAGCCCCATGTCAAAGAAAGGCCTGTCAGGGCCTGGGCCAAGAGCCCGCATATGGGGCTTGCCAAGCCCCTATGCACCCAATCCTCACCAGTGTTTGAGTTTTCCAGTCGCCCCGCCCGTACCTGGGGCTCTGCTCTGGAATCCCTTTCTTGGAGAGACACGTGAGCCAGACAACACTTTTCCACCCTTCCCACAAAATGACCCCAAACTCTTGGGAGCTGGGACAAATCCCCAGAGAGGGAATCTCGTCCACAGTTCCTGAGGCCAACCCTCCAATCCACGGCTATCTCGGACACAACATCCAGAGACAAAAGCCTGAAGGAACGCCTCCCACTCGCCCTTGTTTCAGAGGCCCAGGAGCTCCCTCTCGGGCTGTACATCCGGCCTGCCATACCCTAGGCGCCACTCATAAGCTGAGTTTGTGTTTTCAGACTTCTGTGCCCTCAGCCTGGACCCACATAACCGCCAGGCTAGGGCCTCTGGAGCCACAGCGAAAGATTGTGCCTGCCCTCTCCAAGGAAATTGTGCCCAATCCATTGACCACAACCCTACAGGTTAGGGAAAAGCTCCAAGGCCACTGAGGCCATCAATAGTGTAGGCCACCCTGGACTAAGAGGGGCGCTCTGACACCAGCGGAGCAACTATCTCCACTTAGACTCTCAGACAGTGTCCCCAGAGACAGAAGGTTGAAATGGACAGGCCCCCAGGCCCTAATCTGAACCTTAGCTTTGGTTTCCATGTGTCCGTCCTCAGAGGTCTGTTTTCGTAGACCAGCACACGGGGCTTTTCTGAGGCTCCAAACCAAACCTCTCTCGTCTCCACATGGGAAGCTTACTTACTGGGGATGTATCAAACCCTTCAGGTAGGAGAGTTCCGCAGGGCCACTGAACAACCAGCACATTCCAAGGTTTCCATGGACCCAAACGCACATTATGACGCATCCTCAGGAGAGGCCATTTCAACTCAGCCCCCTGGTTAGCGTGCCCCAGAGGCAGCAGATCAAACATATCTTGTGGCTAATGGCCAATGGGAATGCGAGGCATGCTGTACAGGGATCCATCCTTCGAACCGTGCTCTCCAGTCCTTCCGTATGGTATGTCCTGGAGCCATGCATCAGGACTCGAATGTCCCACAGAAGGAAACCTGGTGGTTTGGGGCAACCTCCAAACTAAGCGTGGGAAAACTTCCTTGGCCTCATGAGGCCCCCGCTTCATGAAGGTGCCAACATGGACACATACGCCAGCCTCAGCCAACGTCTGATCCTCAGCCTGACTTCAGATGCAGGAGATTTTGATTCAGCCTCTGCCTAGTGGGCCTGCTCTGCCCTTGGCTCCAATCCTCACTTTAGCTTGTGTTCCTAGACTTCTGTCCTCACACTCCTGGCCAGCAAACCCTCCCTACTGGGAATTCTGGGGCCACAATGAAGCACTCCGCCTGCCTCCCAGGAGAAAAACTTTGTCTATGGTGCTGCCCAGAAACCCCAAATCAGGATCAAACTGCTTGGCCCTCGGCAACACCCCAATTGCATAGGCTACCTTAAACACTGATGCTCTGTCGCAAATAGCCTGAGCCCAGACCTTCCAACAGACACCGACACAGCTGGCTGCACACCCAGCACATTGGACCCGCCACTGCCTTAGGCCACCATCCATTCCCAACCTGGGTTTTCAGTCATCAGAACCTAGACCTTATCTCCAATCCCTGCACAGGGGGGAACCTGATGCACAAGTCAGAACCCCTCCTTCCCCATGGCAAGAAACCTTGCTGCTGGCAGTGAGTCAAACCTTCAGTGTAGGAGAAAACGGCATGGCCCATGAGGCCACGCCCATGTGTGAGGGCCGCCTTGGGCACAAACACACATTGTGACCCTCAGCGTGAGTACATTATTCAAGTAACGCCTCTCAGTGATTGGACCAAGAGCCCGCATATATGGATTGCCATGCCCATAGGCACGCAGGACTAACTAGATGGTGTGTATTCCAGTTGAGGGAACCCACTGCTGTGCTCTAGAGTCCCTCTCCTGGGGGGCCCCTGTGGCAGAAAACAGTACTCTTCCCTTTCCACAGAATGAACCCAAACACTTGGGAGCTTGGACAATCCCCCGAGAGGAAGGCTCTTCCTCGGCCCGTGAAGCAACCCCTACCCTGAACGGCCACTGTGAACGCAACACCCAGAGACAAAAGCCTGAGCGACTGCCTCCCACTTGCCCTCCTTGGATATCCAGAGGATCTCCCCTCTCGGACTGGAGATCAGGCCTGCCATTACCGTGGCCCCTACCTGAGCCAAGTTTGCTTTTTCAGACATCTGTCCCCACAGCCCTGGCAAACACAGCCTCTAGGCTGGGTCCTCTGGAGCCATACCACAGGACCGTGCCTGCTCTCTCCTGGGAAACTCTGTCCATTCCTTTGGCCACACACCTCCAGAATATGAGAAACCTCAAGGCCCCCGAGGACATACCATTACCGGGAGCCTTCCTGCACACACAGGGGCCTTCGGACACAAGCTGAGCTGCTACCTCCATGAAGGCATGCACACAGATGTCAACAGAGATAGAAGGTTGAGCCGGACAGGCCCTTAGGCCCTAATCTCAACTCTTGCTTTGTTTTCCAGGTGTCACTCCTCAGAGGCTTTGGTTCGAAGAACAGGATATGGGGCTTTCCTGAGGCACTGAACAGAACTTCTCTCGTCTCCACATGGGAAGCTTCCTTGTTGGAGCCGTGTCAAACACCTCAGGTTGGAGAATCCTGCAGAGTCCCTGAGCCACCTGCACATTCCAAGGTCTCCCAGGCCACCAAGCCACAGTAGGACTCATCTTCAGGAGAGTCCATTTCAACTCTCCCCTCTGGGTAGCTCACCCAGGAGCCCGCAGATTGAGCCTGCCTTGTCCTGACTAAAGAGTGGGAATATGAGGTGGCGTTCCCAGGCATCCATGCTTAGACACCTGCTCTCGAGTCTTTCCGTATGGGGCCTCCTGGAACCATCCAATAGCACTCGACTTTCGTGCAGAAGGAAACCTTGAGGTTTGGAGTAGTTCACAAATCCCATCGTAGGCAAACCTTCCTGGCCTCATGAGGCCCCCACACCATTCAGGAAGAGGCCATGCTGGACAAAAACTCTAGCCTGAGGCACGTCTCAGAGTTGAAATGACCTCAGTGCAGGAGATCTCGATTCAGCCTCTCAGAGTGGGCCTGCCGTGCCATCGGTCCCAAACCTCACGCTAGCTTGTGTTTTCAGACTTCCTTCCTCACACTCCTGGCAAACAAGTCCTCCGGACTAGGAACTCCAGAACCACAACCCAGCCCAGGGTCTGCCCAAGGGAAGAAAGACGTTTCCCTGTGGGGCTCTCTCCAGAAAACCCAGATGAGGATCAACCTGCTCGGGCCTCGACCGGTACCCGAACTGGATAGGCTGCTCTGGGCACTCATGCTCTGTCTGACACAGCCTGAAGCCAGACGTCCAGACAGACAAGGAGACAGCTGGCCGCACACCCAGCACTTCGGACACGCCATGGTCTTATGCCGTCACCTCTTCCTAACCTTGGTTTTCAGATATCTGAACCTAGACATTATATCAATTCTCCACACAGCTGGGTATCGCAAGCACAACACAGAACTCCTCCTTCCCCGTGGCTGTAAAGCTTGCTCTTGGCATGGAGTCACACCTTCAGGGTGGGAGAAACCTTCCTGGTCCCTGATGCCACGCCCAAACTTGAGTGCTGCTTGGGCACAAATTCACACTCTGACCCTCAGCATGAGCCCCATGTCAAAGAAAGGCCTGTCAGGGCCTGGGCCAAGAGCCCGCATATGGGGCTTGCCAAGCCCCTATGCACCCAATCCTCACCAGTGTTTGAGTTTTCCAGTCGCCCCGCCCGTACCTGGGGCTCTGCTCTGGAATCCCTTTCTTGGAGAGACACGTGAGCCAGACAACACTTTTCCACCCTTCCCACAAAATGACCCCAAACTCTTGGGAGCTGGGACAAATCCCCAGAGAGGGAATCTCGTCCACAGTTCCTGAGGCCAACCCTCCAATCCACGGCTATCTCGGACACAACATCCAGAGACAAAAGCCTGAAGGAACGCCTCCCACTCGCCCTTGTTTCAGAGGCCCAGGAGCTCCCTCTCGGGCTGTACATCCGGCCTGCCATACCCTAGGCGCCACTCATAAGCTGAGTTTGTGTTTTCAGACTTCTGTGCCCTCAGCCTGGACCCACATAACCGCCAGGCTAGGGCCTCTGGAGCCACAGCGAAAGATTGTGCCTGCCCTCTCCAAGGAAATTGTGCCCAATCCATTGACCACAACCCTACAGGTTAGGGAAAAGCTCCAAGGCCACTGAGGCCATCAATAGTGTAGGCCACCCTGGACTAAGAGGGGCGCTCTGACACCAGCGGAGCAACTATCTCCACTTAGACTCTCAGACAGTGTCCCCAGAGACAGAAGGTTGAAATGGACAGGCCCCCAGGCCCTAATCTGAACCTTAGCTTTGGTTTCCATGTGTCCGTCCTCAGAGGTCTGTTTTCGTAGACCAGCACACGGGGCTTTTCTGAGGCTCCAAACCAAACCTCTCTCGTCTCCACATGGGAAGCTTACTTACTGTGGATGTATCAAACCCTTCAGGTAGGAGAGTTCCGCAGGGCCACTGAACAACCAGCACATTCCAAGGTTTCCATGGACCCAAACGCACATTATGACGCATCCTCAGGAGAGGCCATTTCAACTCAGCCCCCTGGTTAGCGTGCCCCAGAGGCAGCAGATCAAACATATCTTGTGGCTAATGGCCAATGGGAATGCGAGGCATGCTGTACAGGGATCCATCCTTCGAACCGTGCTCTCCAGTCCTTCCGTATGGTATGTCCTGGAGCCATGCATCAGGACTCGAATGTCCCACAGAAGGAAACCTGGTGGTTTGGGGCAACCTCCAAACTCAGCGTGGGAAAACTTCCTTGGCCTCATGAGGCCCCCGCTTCATGAAGGTGCCAACATGGACACATACGCCAGCCTCAGCCAACGTCTGATCCTCAGCCTGACTTCAGATGCAGGAGATTTTGATTCAGCCTCTGCCTAGTGGGCCTGCTCTGCCCTTGGCTCCAATCCTCACTTTAGCTTGTGTTCCTAGACTTCTGTCCTCACACTCCTGGCCAGCAAACCCTCCCTACTGGGAATTCTGGGGCCACAATGAAGCACTCCGCCTGCCTCCCAGGAGAAAAACTTTGTCTATGGTGCTGCCCAGAAACCCCAAATCAGGATCAAACTGCTTGGCCCTCGGCAACACCCCAATTGCATAGGCTACCTTAAACACTGATGCTCTGTCGCAAATAGCCTGAGCCCAGACCTTCCAACAGACACCGACACAGCTGGCTGCACACCCAGCACATTGGACCCACCACTGCCTTCGGCCACCATCCATTCCCAACCTGGGTTTTCAGTCATCAGAACCTAGACCTTATCTCCAATCCCTGCACAGGGGGGAACCTGATGCACAAGTCAGAACCCCTCCTTCCCCATGGCAAGAAACCTTGCTGCTGGCAGTGAGTCAAACCTTCAGTGTAGGAGAAAACGGCATGGCCCATGAGGCCACGCCCATGTGTGAGGGCCGCCTTGGGCACAAACACACATTGTGACCCTCAGCGTGAGTACATTATTCAAGTAACGCCTCTCAGTGATTGGACCAAGAGCCCGCATATATGGCTTGCCATGCCCATAGGCACGCAGGACTAACTAGATGGTGTGTATTCCAGTTGAGGGAACCCACTGCTGTGCTCTAGAGTCCCTCTCCTGGGGGGCCCCTGTGGCAGAAAACAGTACTCTTCCCTTTCCACAGAATAAACCCAAACACTTGGGAGCTTGGACAATCCCCCGAGAGGAAGGCTCTTCCTCGGCCCGTGAAGCAACCCCTACCCAGAACGGCCACTGTGAACGCAACACCCAGAGACAAAAGCCTGAGCGACTGCCTCCCACTTGCCCTCCTTGGATATCCAGAGGATCTCCCCTCTCGGACTGGAGATCAGGCCTGCCATTACCGTGGCCCCTACCTGAGCCAAGTTTGCTTTTTCAGACATCTGTCCCCACAGCCCTGGCAAACACAGCCTCTAGGCTGGGTCCTCTGGAGCCTTACCACAGGACCGTGCCTGCTCTCTCCTGGGAAACTCTGTCCATTCCTTTGGCCACACACCTCCAGAATATGAGAAACCTCAAGGCCCCCGAGGACATACCATTACCGGGAGCCTTCCTGCACACACAGGGGCCTTCGGACACAAGCTGAGCTGCTACCTCCATGAAGGCATGCACACAGATGTCAACAGAGATAGAAGGTTGAGCCGGACAGGCCCTTAGGCCCTAATCTCAACTCTTGCTTTGTTTTCCAGGTGTCACTCCTCAGAGGCTTTGGTTCGAAGAACAGGATATGGGGCTTTCCTGAGGCACTGAACAGAACTTCTCTCGTCTCCACATGGGAAGCTTCCTTGTTGGAGCCGTGTCAAACACCTCAGGTTGGAGAATCCTGCAGAGTCCCTGAGCCACCTCCACATTCCAAGGTCTCCCAGGCCACCAAGCCACAGTAGGACTCATCTTCAGGAGAGTCCATTTCAACTCTCCCCTCTGGGTAGCTCACCCAGGAGCCCGCAGATTGAGCCTGCCTTGTCCTGACTAAAGAGTGGGAATATGAGGTGGCGTTCCCAGGCATCCATGCTTAGACACCTGCTCTCGAGTCTTTCCGTATGGGGCCTCCTGGAACCATCCAATAGCACTCGACTTTCGTGCAGAAGGAAACCTTGAGGTTTGGAGTAGTTCACAAATCCCATCGTAGGCAAACCTTCCTGGCCTCATGAGGCCCCCACACCATTCAGGAAGAGGCCATGCTGGACAAAAACTCTAGCCTGAGGCACGTCTCAGAGTTGAAATTACCTCAGTGCAGGAGATCTCGATTCAGCCTCTCAGAGTGGGCCTGCCGTGCCATCGGTCCCAAACCTCACGCTAGCTTGTGTTTTCAGACTTCCTTCCTCACACTCCTGGCAAACAAGCCCTCCGGACTAGGAACTCCAGAACCACAACCCAGCCCAGGGTCTGCCCAAGGTTAGAAAGACGTTTCCCTGTGGGGCTCTCTCCAGAAAACCCAGATGAGGATCAACCTGCTCGGGCCTCGACCGGTACCCGAACTGGATAGGCTGCTCTGGGCACTCATGCTCTGTCTGACACAGCCTGAAGCCAGACGTCCAGACAGACAAGGAGACAGCTGGCCGCACACCCAGCACTTCGGACACGCCATGGTCTTATGCCGTCACCTCTTCCTAACCTTGGTTTTCAGATATCTGAACCTAGACATTATATCAATTCTCCACACAGCTGGGTATCGCAAGCACAACACAGAACTCCTCCTTCCCCGTGGCTGTAAAGCTTGCTCTTGGCATGGAGTCACACCTTCAGGGTGGGAGAAACCTTCCTGGTCCCTGATGCCACGCCCAAACTTGAGTGCTGCTTGGGCACAAATTCACACTCTGACCCTCAGCATGAGCCCCATGTCAAAGAAAGGCCTGTCAGGGCCTGGGCCAAGAGCCCGCATATGGGGCTTGCCAAGCCCCTATGCACCCAATCCTCACCAGTGTTTGAGTTTTCCAGTCGCCCCGCCCGTACCTGGGGCTCTGCTCTGGAATCCCTTTCTTGGAGAGACACGTGAGCCAGACAACACTTTTCCACCCTTCCCACAAAATGACCCCAAACTCTTGGGAGCTGGGACAAATCCCCAGAGAGGGAAACTCGTCCACAGTTCCTGAGGCCACCCCTCCAATCTACGGCTATCTCGGACACAACATCCAGAGACAAAAGCCTGAAGGAACGCCTCCCACTCGCCCTTGTTTCAGAGGCCCAGGAGCTCCCTCTCGGGCTGTACATCCGGCCTGCCATACCCTAGGCGCCACTCATAAGCTGAGTTTGTGTTTTCAGACTTCTGTGCCCTCAGCCTGGACCCACATAACCGCCAGGCTAGGGCCTCTGGAGCCACAGCGAAAGATTGTGCCTGCCCTCTCCAAGGAAATTGTGCCCAATCCATTGACCACAACCCTACAGGTTAGGGAAAAGCTCCAAGGCCCCTGAGGCCATCAATAGTGTAGGCCACCCTGGACTAAGAGGGGCTCTCTGACACCAGCGGAGCAACTATCTCCACTTAGACTCTCAGACAGTGTCCCCAGAGACAGAAGGTTGAAATGGACAGGCCCCCAGGCCCTAATCTGAACCTTAGCTTTGGTTTCCATGTGTCCGTCCTCAGAGGTCTGTTTTCGTAGACCAGCACACGGGGCTTTTCTGAGGCTCCAAACCAAACCTCTCTCGCCTCCACATGGGGAGTTTACTTACTGGGGATGTATCAAACCCTTCAGGTAGGAGAGTTCCGCAGGGCCACTGAACAACCAGCACATTCCAAGGTTTCCATGGACCCAAACGCACATTATGACGCATCCTCAGGAGAGGCCATTTCAACTCAGCCCCCTGGTTAGCGTGTCCCAGAGGCAGCAGATCAAACATATCTTGTGGCTAATGGCCAATGGGAATGCGAGGCATGCTGTACAGGGATCCATCCTTCGAACCGTGCTCTCCAGTCCTTCCGTATGGTATGTCCTGGAGCCATGCAACAGGACTCGAATGTCCCACAGAAGGAAACCTGGTGGTTTGGGGCAACCTCCAAACTCAGCGTGGGAAAACTTCCTTGGACTCATGAGGCCCCCGCTTCATGAAGGTGCCATCATGGACACATACTCCAGCCTCAGCCAACGTCTGATCCTCAGCCTGACTTCAGATGCAGGAGATTTTGATTCAGCCTCTGCCTAGTGGGCCTGCTCTGCCCTTGGCTCCAACCCTCACTTTAGCTTGTGTTCCTAGACTTCCGTCCTCACACTCCTGGCCCGCAAACCCTCCCTACTGGGAATTCTGGGGCCACAATGAAGCACTCCGCCTGCCTCCCAGGAGAAAAACTTTGTCTATGGTGCTGCCCAGAAACCCCAAATGAGGATCAAACTGCTTGGCCCTCGGCAACACCCCAATTGCATAGGCTACCTTAAACACTGATGCTCTGTCGCAAATAGCCTGAGCCCAGACCTTCCAACAGACACCGACACAGCTGGCTGCACACCCAGCACATTGGACCCGCCACTGCCTTAGGCCACCATCCATTCCCAACCTGGGTTTTCAGTCATCAGAACCTAGACCTTATCTCCAATCCCTGCACAGGGGGGAACCTGATGCACAAGTCAGAACCCCTCCTTCCCCATGGCAAGAAACCTTGCTGCTGGCAGTGAGTCAAACCTTCAGTGTAGGAGAAAACGGCAAGGCCCATGAGGCCACGCCCATGTGTGAGGGCCGCCTTGGGCACAAACACACATTGTGACCCTCAGCGTGAGTACCTTATTCAAGTAACGCCTCTCAGTGATTGGACCAAGAGCCCGCATATGTGGCTTGCCATGCCCATAGGCACGCAGGACTAACTAGATGGTGTGTATTCCAGTTGAGGGAACCCACTGCTGTGCTCTAGAGTCCCTCTCCTGGGGGGTCCCCTGTGGCAGAAAACAGTACTCTTCCCTTCCCACAGAATGAACCCAAACACTTGGGAGCTTGGACAATCCCCCGAAAGGAAGGCTGTTCCTCGGCCCCTGAAGCAACCCCTACCCTGAACGGCCACTGTGAACGCAACACCCAGAGACAAAAGCCTGAGCGACTGCCTCCCACTTGCCCTCCTTTGATATCCAGAGGATCTCCCCTCTCGGACTGGAGATCAGGCCTGCCATTACCTTGGCCCCTACCTGAGCCACGTTTGCTTTTTCAGACATCTGTCCCCACAGCCCTGGCAAACACAGCCTCTAGGCTGGGTCCTCTGGAGCCTTACCACAGGACCGTGCCTGCTCTCTCCTGGGAAACTCTGTCCATTCCTTTGGCCACACACCTCCAGAATATGAGAAACCTCAAGGCCCCCGAGGACATACCATTACCGGGAGCCTTCCTGCACACACAGGGGCCTTCGGACACAAGCTGAGCTGCTACCTCCATGAAGGCATGCACACAGATGTCAACAGAGATAGAAGGTTGAGCCGGACAGGCCCTTAGGCCCTAATCTTAACTCTTGCTTTTTTTTCCAGGTGTCACTCCTCAGAGGCTTTGGTTCGAAGAACAGGATATGGGGCTTTCCTGAGGCACTGAACAGAACTTCTCTCGTCTCCACATGGGAAGCTTCCTTGTTGGAGCCGTGTCAAACACCTCAGGTTGGAGAATCCTGCAGAGTCCCTGAGCCATCTCCACATTCCAAGGTCTCCCAGGCCACCAAGCCACAGTAGGACTCATCTTCAGGAGAGTCCATTTCAACTCTCCCCTCTGGGTAGCTCACCCAGGAGCCCGCAGATTGAGCCTGCCTTGTCCTGACTAAAGAGTGGGAATATGAGGTGGCGTTCCCAGGCATCCATGCTTAGATACCTGCTCTCGAGTCTTTCCGTATGGGGCCTCCTGGAACCATCCAATAGCACTCGACTTTCGTGCAGAAGGAAACCTTGAGGTTTGGAGTAGTTCACAAATCCCATCGTAGGCAAACCTTCCTGGCCTCATGAGGCCCCCACACCATTCAGGAAGAGGCCATGCTGGACAAAAACTCTAGCCTGAGGCACGTCTCAGAGTTGAAATGACCTCAGTGCAGGAGATCTCGATTCAGCCTCTCAGAGTGGGCCTGCCGTGCCATCGGTCTCAAACCTCACGCTAGCTTGTGTTTTCAGACTTCCTTCCTCACACTCCTGGCAAACAAGCCCTCCGGACTAGGAACTCCAGAACCACAACCCAGCCCAGGGTCTGCCCAAGGGAAGAAAGACGTTTCCCTGTGGGGCTCTCTCCAGAAAACCCAGATGAGGATCAACCTGCTCGGGCCTCGACCGGTACCCGAACTGGATAGGCTGCTCTGGGCACTCATGCTCTGTCTGACACAGCCTGAAGCCAGACGTCCAGACAGACAAGGAGACAGCTGGCCGCACACCCAGCACTTCGGACACGCCATGGTCTTATGCCGTCACCTCTTCCTAACCTTGGTTTTCAGATATCTGAACCTAGACATTATATCAATTCTCCACACAGCTGGGTATCGCAAGCACAACACAGAACTCCTCCTTCCCCGTGGCTGTAAAGCTTGCTCTTGGCATGGAGTCACACCTTCAGGGTGGGAGAAACCTTCCTGGTCCCTGATGCCACGCCCAAACTTGAGTGCTGCTTGGGCACAAATTCACACTCTGACCCTCAGCATGAGCCCCATGTCAAAGAAAGGCCTGTCAGGGCCTGGGCCAAGAGCCCGCATATGGGGCTTGCCAAGCCCCCATGCACCCAATCCTCACCAGTGTTTGAGGTTTCCAGTCGCCCTGCCCGTACCTGGGGCTCTGCTCTGGAATCCCTTTCTTGGAGAGACACGTGAGCCAGACAACACTTTTCCACCCTTCCCACAAAATGACCCCAAACTCTTGGGAGCTGGGACAAATCCCCAGAGAGGGATACTCGTCCAAAGTCCCTGATGCCACCCCTCCAATCCACCGCTAACTCGGACACAACATCCAGAGACAAAAGCCTGAAGGAACACCTCCCACTCGCCCTTGTTTCAGAGGCCCAGGAGCTCCCTCTCGGGCTGTACATCCGGCCTGCCATACCCTAGGCGCCACTCATAAGCTGAGTTTGTGTTTTCAGACTTCTGTGCCCTCAGCCTGGACCCACACAACCGCCAGGCTAGGGCCTCTGGAGCCACAGCGAAAGATTGTGCCTGCCCTCTCCAAGGAAATTGTGCCCAATCCAATGACCACAACCCTACAGGTTAGGGAAAAGCTCCAAGGCCCCTGAGGCCATCAATAGTGTAGGCCACCCTGGACTAAGGGGGGCTCTCTGACACCAGCGGAGCCACTATCTCCACTTAGACTCCCAGACAGTGTCCCCAGAGACAGAAGGTTGAAATGGACAGGCCCCCAGGCCCTAATCTGAACCTTAGCTTTGGTTTCCATGTGTCCGTCCTCAGAGGTCTGTTTTCGTAGACCAGCACACGGGGCTTTTCTGAGGCTCCAAACCAAACCTCTCTCGTCTCCACATGGGGAGCTTACTTACTGGGGATGTATCAAACCCTTCAGGTAGGAGAGTTCCGCAGGGCCACTGAACAACCAGCACATTCCAAGGTTTCCATGGACCCAAACGCACATTATGACGCATCCTCAGGAGAGGCCATTTCAACTCAGCCCCCTGGTTAGCGTGCCCCAGAGGCAGCAGATCAAACATATCTTGTGGCTAATGGCCAATGGGAATGCGAGGCATGCTGTACAGGGATCCATCCTTCGAACCGTGCTCTCCAGTCCTTCCGTATGGTATGTCCTGGAGCCATGCAACAGGACTCGAATGTCCCACAGAAGGAAACCTGGTGGTTTGGGGCAACCTCCAAACTCAGCGTGGGAAAACTTCCTTGGCCTCATGAGGCCCCCGCTTCATGAAGGTGCCATCATGGACACATACTCCAGCCTCAGCCAACGTCTGATCCTCAGCCTGACTTCAGATGCAGGAGATTTTGATTGAGCCTCTGCCTAGTGGGCCTGCTCTGCCCTTGGCTCCAATCCTCACTTTAGCTTGTGTTCCTAGACTCCGTCCTCACACTCCTGGCCCACAAACCCACCCTACTGGGAATTCTGGGGCCACAATGAAGCACTCCGCCTGCCTCCCAGGAGAAAAACTTTGTCTATGGTGCTGCCCAGAAACCCCAAATGAGGATCAAACTGCTTGGCCCTCGGCAACACCCCAATTGCATAGGCTACCTTAAACACTGATGCTCTGTCGCAAATAGCCTGAGCCCAGACCTTCCAACAGACACCGACACAGCTGGCTGCACACCCAGCACATTGGACCCACCACTGCCTTCGGCCACCATCCATTCCCAACCTGGGTTTTCAGTCATCAGAACCTAGACCTTATCTCCAATCCCTGCACAGGGGGGAACCTGATGCACAAGTCAGAACCCCTCCTTCCCCATGGCAAGAAACCTTGCTGCTGGCAGTGAGTCAAACCTTCAGTGTAGGAGAAAACGGCATGGCCCATGAGGCCACGCCCATGTGTAGGGCCGCCTTGGGCACAAACACACATTGTGACCCTCAGCGTGAGTACCTTATTCAAGTAACGCCTCTCAGTGATTGGACCAAGAGCCCGCATATGTGGCTTGCCATGCCCATAGGCACGCAAGACTAACTAGATGGTGTGTATTCCAGTTGAGGGAACCCACTGCTGTGCTCTAGAGTCCCTCACCTCGGGGGTCCCTTGTGGCAGAAAACAGTACTCTTCCCTTCCCACAGAATGAACCCAAACACTTGGGAGCTTGGACAATCCCCCGAGAGGAAGGCTCTTCCTCGGCCCGTGAAGCAACCCCTACCCTGAACGGCCACTGTGAACGCAACACCCAGAGACAAAAGCCTGAGCGACTGCCTCCCACTTGCCCTCCTTGGATATCCAGAGGATCTCCCCTCTCGGACTGGAGATCAGGCCTGCCATTACTGTGGCCCCTACCTGAGCCAAGTTTGCTTTTTCAGACATCTGTCCCCACAGCCCTGGCAAACACAGCCTCTAGGCTGGGTCCTCTGGAGCCATACCACAGGACCGTGCCTGCTCTCTCCTGGGAAACTCTGTCCATTCCTTTGGCCACACACCTCCAGAATATGAGAAACCTCAAGGCCCCCGAGGACATACCATTACCGGGAGCCTCCCTGCACACACAGGGCCTTCGGACACAAGCTGAGCTGCTACCTCCATGAAGGCATGCACACAGATGTCAACAGAGATAGAAGGTTGAGCCGGACAGGCCCTTAGGCCCTAATCTCAACTCTTGCTTTGTTTTCCAGGTGTCACTCCTCAGAGGCTTTGGTTCGAAGAACAGGATATGGGGCTTTCCTGAGGCACTGAACAGAACTTCTCTCGTCTCCACATGGGAAGCTTCCTTGTTAGAGCCGTGTCAAACACCTCAGGTTGGAGAATCCTGCAGAGTCCCTGAGCCACCTCCACATTCCAAGGTCTCCCAGGCCACCAAGCCACAGTAGGCCTCATCTTCAGGAGAGTCCATTTCAACTCTCCCCTCTGGGTAGCTCACCCAGGAGCCCGCAGATTGAGCCTGCCTTGTCCTGACTAAAGAGTGGGAATATGAGGTGGCGTTCCCAGGCATCAATGCTTAGACACCTGCTCTCGAGTCTTTCCGTATGGGGCCTCCTGGAACCATCCAATAGCACTCGACTTTCGTGCAGAAGGAAACCTTGAGGTTTGGAGTAGTTCACAAATCCCATCGTAGGCAAACCTTCCTGGCCTCATGAGGCCCCCACACCATTCAGGAAGAGGCCATGCTGGACAAAAACTCTAGCCTGAGGCACGTCTCATAGTTGAAATGACCTCAGTGCAGGAGATCTCGATTCAGCCTCTCAGAGTGGGCCTGCCGTGCCATCGGTCCCAAACCTCACGCTAGCTTGTGTTTTCAGACTTCCTTCCTCACACTCCTGGCAAACAAGCCCTCCGGACTAGGAACTCCAGAACCACAACCCAGCCCAGGGTCTGCCCAAGGGAAGAAAAACGTTTCCCTGTGGGGCTCTCTCCAGAAAACCCAGATGAGGATCAACATGCTCGGGCCTCGACCGGTACCCGAACTGGATAGGCTGCTCTGGGCACTCATGCTCTGTCTGACACAGCCTGAAGCCAGACGTCCAGACAGACAAGGAGACAGCTGGCCGCACACCCAGCACTTCGGACACGCCATGGTCTTATGCCGTCACCTCTTCCTAACCTTGGTTTTCAGATATCTGAACCTAGACATTATATCAATTCTCCACACAGCTGGGTATCGCAAGCACAACACAGAACTCCTCCTTCCCCGTGGCTGTAAAGCTTGCTCTTGGCATGGAGTCACACCTTCAGGGTGGGAGAAACCTTCCTGGTCCCTGATGCCACGCCCAAACTTGAGTGCTGCTTGGGCACAAATTCACACTGTGACCCTCAGCATGAGCCCCATGTCAAAGAAAGGCCTGTCAGGGCCTGGGCCAAGAGCCCGCATATGGGGCTTGCCAAGCCCCTATGCACCCAATCCTCACCAGTGTTTGAGTTTTCCAGTCGCCCCGCCCGTACCTGGGGCTCTGCTCTGGAATCCCTTTCTTGGAGAGACACGTGAGCCAGACAACACTTTTCCACCCTTCCCACAAAATGACCCCAAACTCTTGGGAGCTGGGACAAATCCCCAGAGAGGGAATCTCGTCCACAGTCCCTGAGGCCACCCCTCCAATCCACGGCTATCTCGGACACAACATCCAGAGACAAAAGCCTGAAGGAACGCCTCCCACTCGCCCTTGTTTCAGAGGCCCAGGAGCTCCCTCTCGGGCTGTACATCCGGCCTGCCATACCCTAGGCGCCACGCATAAGCTGCGTTTGTGTTTTCAGACTTCTGTGCCCTCAGCCTGGACCCACACAAACGCCAGGCTAGGGCCTCTGGAGCCACAGCGAAAGATTGTGCCTGCCCTCTCCAAGGAAATTGTGCCCAATCCATTGACCACAACCCTACAGGTTAGGGAAAAGCTCCAAGGCCCCTGAGGCCATCAATAGTGTAGGCCACCCTGGACTAAGGGGGGCTCTCTGACACCAGCGGAGCAACTATCTCCACTTAGACTCTCAGACAGTGTCCCCAGAGACAGAAGGTTGAAATGGACAGGCCCCCAGGCCCTAATCTGAACCTTAGCTTTGGTTTCCATGTGTCCGTCCTCAGAGGTCTGTTTTCGTAGACCAGCACACGGGGCTTTTCTGAGGCTCCAAACCAAACCTCTCTCGTCTCCACATGGGGAGCTTACTTACTGGGGATGTATCAAACCCTTCAGGTAGGAGAGTTCCGCAGGGCCACTGAACAACCAGCACATTCCAAGGTTTCCATGGACCCAAACGCACATTATGACGCATCCTCAGGAGAGGCCATTTCAACTCAGCCCCCTGGTTAGCGTGCCCCAGAGGCAGCAGATCAAACATATCTTGTGGCTAATGGCCAATGGGAATGCGAGGCATGCTGTACAGGGATCCATCCTTCGAACCGTGCTCTCCAGTCCTTGCGTATGGTATGTCCTGGAGCCATGCAACAGGACTCGAATGTCCCACAGAAGGAAACCTGGTGGTTTGGGGCAACCTCCAAACTCAGCGTGGGAAAACTTCCTTGGCCTCATGAGGCCCCCGCTTCATGAAGGTGCCATCATGGACACATACTCCAGCCTCAGCCAACGACTGATCCTCAGCCTGACTTCAGATGCAGGAGATTTTGATTGAGCCTCTGCCTAGTGGGCCTGCTCTGCCCTTGGCTCCAATCCTCACTTTAGCTTGTGTACCTAGACTTCCGTCCTCACACTCCTGGCCCACAAACCCTCCCTACTGGGAATTCTGGGGCCACAATGAAGCACTCCGCCTGCCTCCCAGGAGAAAAACTTTGTCTATGGTGCTGCCCAGAAACCCCAAATGAGGATCAAACTGCTTGGCCCTCGGCAACACCCCAATTGCATAGGCTACCTTAAACACTGATGCTCTGTCGCAAATAGCCTGAGCCCAGACCTTCCAACAGACACCGACACAGCTGTCTGCACACACAGCACATTGGACCCACCACTGCCTTTGGCCACCATCCATTCCCAACCTGGGTTTTCAGTCATCAGAACCTAGACCTTATGTCCAATCCCTGCACAGGGGGGAACCTGATGCACAAGTCAGAACCCCTCCTTCCCCATGGCAAGAAACCTTGCTGCTGGCAGTGAGTCAAACCTTCAGTGTAGGAGAAAACGGCATGGCCCATGAGGCCACGCCCATGTGTGAGGGCCGCCTTGGGCACAAACACACATTGTGACCCTCAGCGTGAGTACCTTATTCAAGTAACGCCTCTCAGTGATTGGACCAAGAGCCCGCATATGTGGCTTGCCATGCCCATAGGCACGCAGGACTAACTAGATGGTGTGTATTCCAGTTGAGGGAACCCACTGCTGTGCTCTAGAGTCCCTCACCTGGGGGGTCCCCTGTGGCAGAAAACAGTACTCTTCCCTTCCCACAGAATGAACCCAAACACTTGGGAGCTTGGACAATCCCCCGAGAGGAAGGCTCTTCCTCGGCCCGTGAAGCAACCCCTACCCTGAACGGCCACTGTGAACGCAACACCCAGAGACAAAAGCCTGAGCGACTGCCTCCCACTTGCCCTCCTTGGATATCCAGAGGATCTCCCCTCTCGGACTGGAGATCAGGCCTGCCATTACCGTGGCCCCTACCTGAGCCAAGTTTGCTTTTTCAGACATCTGTCCCCACAGCCCTGGCAAACACAGCCTCTAGGCTGGGTCCTCTGGAGCCATACCACAGGACCATGCCTGCTCTCTCCTGGGAAACTCTGTCCATTCCTTTGGCCACACACCTCCAGAATATGAGAAACCTCAAGGCCCCCGAGGACATACCATTACCGGGAGCCTCCCTGCACACACAGGGGCCTTCGGACACAAGCGGAGCTGCTACCTCCATGAAGGCATGCACACAGATGTCAACAGAGATAGAAGGTTGAGCCGGACAGGCCCTTAGGCCCTAATCTCAACTCTTGCTTTGTTTTCCAGGTGTCACTCCTCAGAGGCTTTGGTTCGAAGAACAGGATATGGGGCTTTCCTGAGGCACTGAACAGAACTTCTCTCGTCTCCACATGGGAAGCTTCCTTGTTGGAGCCGTGTCAAACACCTCAGGTTGGAGAATCCTGCAGAGTCCCTGAGCCACCTCCACATTCCAAGGTCTCCCAGGCCACCAAGCCACAGTAGGACTCATCTTCAGGAGAGTCCATTTCAACTCTCCCCTCTGGGTAGCTCACCCAGGAGCCCGCAGATTGAGCCTGCCTTGTCCTGACTAAAGAGTGGGAATATGAGGTGGCGTTCCCAGGCATCCAAGCTTAGACACCTGCTCTCGAGTCTTTCCGTATGGGGCCTCCTGGAACCATCCAATAGCACTCGACTTTCGTGCAGAAGGAAACCTTGAGGTTTGGAGTAGTTCACAAATCCCATCGTAGGCAAACCTTCCTGGCCTCATGAGGCCCCCACACCATTCAGGAAGAGGCCATGCTGGACAAAAACTCTAGCCTGAGGCACGTCTCATAGTTGAAATGACCTCAGTGCAGGAGATCTCGATTCAGCCTCTCAGAGTGGGCCTGCCGTGCCATCGGTCCCAAACCTCACGCTAGCTTGTGTTTTCAGACTTCCTTCCTCACACTCCTGGCAAACAAGCCCTCCGGACTAGGAACTCCAGAACCACAACCCAGCCCAGGGTCTGCCCAAGGGAAGAAAAACGTTTCCCTGTGGGGCTCTCTCCAGAAAACCCAGATGAGGATCAACATGCTCGGGCCTCGACCGGTACCCGAACTGGATAGGCTGCTCTGGGCACTCATGCTCTGTCTGACACAGCCTGAAGCCAGACGTCCAGACAGACAAGGAGACAGCTGGCCGCACACCCAGCACTTCGGACACGCCATGGTCTTATGCCTTCACCTCTTCCTAACCTTGGTTTTCAGATATCTGAACCTAGACATTATATCAATTCTCCACACAGCTGGGTATCGCAAGCACAACACAGAACTCCTCCTTCCCCGTGGCTGTAAAGCTTGCTCTTGGCATGGAGTCACACCTTCAGGGTGGGAGAAACCTTCCTGGTCCCTGATGCCACGCCCAAACTTGAGTGCTGCTTGGGCACAAATTCACACTCTGACCCTCAGCATGAGCCCCATGTCAAAGAAAGGCCTGTCAGGGCCTGGGCCAAGAGCCCGCATATGGGGCTTGCCAAGCCCCTATGCACCCAATCCTCACCAGTGTTTGAGTTTTCCAGTCGCCCCGCCCGTACCTGGGGCTCTGCTCTGGAATCCCTTTCTTGGAGAGACACGTGAGCCAGACAACACTTTTCCACCCTTCCCACAAAATGACCCCAAACTCTTGGGAGCTGGGACAAATCCCCAGAGAGGGATACTCGTCCACAGTCCCTGAGGCCACCCCTCCAATCCACGGCTATCTCGGACACAACATCCAGAGACAAAAGCCTGAAGGAACGCCTCCCACTCGCCCTTGTTTCAGAGGCCCAGGAGCTCCCTCTCGGGCTGTACATCCGGCCTGCCATACCCTAGGCGCCACTCATAAGCTGAGTTTGTGTTTTCAGACTTCTGTGCCCTCAGCCTGGACCCACACAACCGCCAGGCTAGGGCCTCTGGAGCCACAGCGAAAGATTGTGCCTGCCCTCTCCAAGGAAATTGTGCCCAATCCATTGACCACAACCCTACAGGTTAGGGAAAAGATCCAAGGCCCCTGAGGCCATCAATAGTGTAGGCCACCCTGGACTCAGGGGGGGTTTTTTGACACCAGCGGAGCAACTATCTCCACTTAGACTCTCAGACAGTGTCCCCAGAGACAGAAGGTTGAAATGGACAGGCCCCCAGGCCCTAATCTGAACCTTAGCTTTGGTTTCCATGTGTCCGTCCTCAGAGGTCTGTTTTCGTAGACCAGCACACGGGGCTTTTCTGAGGCTCCAAACCAAACCTCTCTCGTCTCCACATGGGGAGCTTACTTACTGGGGATGTATCCAACCCTTCAGGTAGGAGAGTTCCGCAGGGCCACTGAACAACCAGCACATTCCAAGGTTTCCATGGACCCAAACGCACATTATGACGCATCCTCAGGAGAGGCCATTTCAACTCAGCCCCCTGGTTAGCGTGCCCCAGAGGCAGCAGATCAAACATATCTTGTGGCTAATGGCCAATGGGAATGCGAGGCATGCTGTACAGGGATCCATCCTTCGAACCGTGCTCTCCAGTCCTTCCGTATGGTATGTCCTGGAGCCATGCAACAGGACTCGAATGTCCCACAGAAGGAAGCCTGGTGGTTTGGGGCAACCTCCAAACTCAGCGTGGGAAAACTTCCTTGGCCTCATGAGGCCCCCGCTTCATGAAGGTGCCATCATGGACACATACTCCAGCCTCAGCCAACGTCTGATCCTCAGCCTGACTTCAGATGCAGGAGATTTTGATTCAGCCTCTGCCTAGTGGGCCTGCTCTGCCCTTGGCTCCAATCCTCACTTTAGCTTGTGTTCCTAGACTTCCGTCCTCAACTCCTGGCCCACAAACCCTCCCTACTGGGAATTCTGGGGCCACAATGAAGCACTCCGCCTGCCTCCCAGGAGAAAAACTTTGTCTATGGTGCTGCCCAGAAACCCCAAATGAGGATCAAACTGCTTGGCCCTCGGCAACACCCCAATTGCATAGGCTACCTTAAACACTGATGCTCTGTCGCAAATAGCCTGAGCCCAGACCTTCCAACAGACACCGACACAGCTGGCTGCACACCCAGCACATTGGACCCGCCACTGCCTTCGGCCACCATCCATTCCCAACCTGGGTTTTCAGTCATCAGAACCTAGACCTTATCTCCAATCCCTGCACAGGGGGGAACCTGATGCACAAGTCAGAACCCCTCCTTCCCCATGGCAAGAAACCTTGCTGCTGGCAGTGAGTCAAACCTTCAGTGTAGGAGAAAACGGCATGGCCCATGAGGCCACGCCCATGTGTGAGGGCCGCCTTGGGCACAAACACACATTGTGACCCTCAGCGTGAGTACCTTATTCAAGTAACGCCTCTCAGTGATTGGACCAAGAGCCCGCATATGTGGCTTGCCATGCCCATAGGCACGCAGGACTAACTAGATGGTGTGTATTCCAGTTGAGGGAACCCACTGCTGTGCTCTAGAGTCCCTCTCCTGGGGGGTCCCCTGTGGCAGAAAACAGTACTCTTCCCTTCCCACAGAATGAACCCAAACACTTGGGAGCTTGGACAATCCCCCGAGAGGAAGGCTCTTCCTCGGCCCCTGAAGCAACCCCTACCCTGAACGGCCACTGTGAACGCAACACCCAGAGACAAAAGCCTGAGCGACTGCCTCCAACTTGCCCTCCTTTGATATCCAGAGGATATCCCCTCTCAGACTGGAGATCAAGCCTGCCATTACCTTGGCCCCTACCTGAGCCAAGTTTGCTTTTTCAGACATCTGTCCCCACAGCCCTGGCAAACACAGCCTCTAGGCTGGGTCCTCTGGAGCCATACCACAGGACCATGCCTGCTCTCTCCTGGGAAACTCTGTCCATTCCTTTGGCCACACACCTCCAGAATATGAGAAACCTCAAGGCCCCCGAGGACATACCATTACCGGGAGCCTCCCTGCACACACAGGGGCCTTCGGACACAAGCTGAGCTGCTACCTCCATGAAGGCATGCACACAGATGTCAACAGAGATAGAAGGTTGAGCCTGACAGGCCCTTAGGCCCTAATCTCAACTCTTGCTTTGTTTTCCAGGTGTCACTCCTCAGAGGCTTTGGTTCTAAGAACAGGATAGGGGCTTTCCTGAGGCACTGAACAGAACTTCTCTCGTCTCCACATGGGAAGCTTCCTTGTTGGAGCCGTGTCAAACACCTCAGGTTGGAGAATCCTGCAGAGTCCCTGAGCCACCTCCACATTCCAAGGTCTCCCAGGCACCAAGCCACAGTAGGACTCATCTTCAGGAGAGTCCATTTCAACTCTCCCCTCTGGGTAGCTCACCCAGGAGCCCGCAGATTGAGCCTGCCTTGTCCTGACTAAAGAGTGGGAATATGAGGTGGCGTTCCCAGGCATCCATGCTTAGACACCTGCTCTCGAGTCTTTCCGTATGGGGCCTCCTGGAACCATCCAATAGCACTCGACTTTCGTGCGGAAGGAAACCTTGAGGTTTGGAGTAGTTCAAAAATCCCATCGTAGGCAAACCTTCCTGGCCTCATGAGGCCCCCACACCATTCAGGAAGAGGCCATGCTGGACAAAAACTCTAGCCTGAGGCACGTCTCATAGTTGAAATGACCTCAGTGCAGGAGATCTCGATTCAGCCTCTCAGAGTGGGCCTGCCGTGCCATCGGTCCCAAACCTCACGCTAGCTTGTGTTTTCAGACTTCCTTCCTCACACTCCTGGCAAACAAGCCCTCCGGACTAGGAACTCCAGAACCACAACCCAGCCCAGGGTCTGCCCAAGTGAAGAAAAACGTTTCCCTGTGGGGCTCTCTCCAGAAAACCCAGATGAGGATCAACATGCTCGGTCCTCGACCGGTACCCGAACTGGATAGGCTGCTCTGGGCACTCATGCTCTGTCTGACACAGCCTGAAGCCAGACGTCCAGACAGACAAGGAGACAGCTGGCCGCACACCCAGCACTTCGGACACGCCATGGTCTTATGCCGTCACCTCTTCCTAACCTTGGTTTTCAGATATCTGAACCTAGACATTATATCAATTCTCCACACAGCTGGGTATCGCAAGCACAACACAGAACTCCTCCTTCCCCGTGGCTGTAAAGCTTGCTCTTGGCATGGAGTCACACCTTCAGGGTGGGAGAAACCTTCCTGGTCCCTGATGCCACGCCCAAACTTGAGTGCTGCTTGGGCACAAATTCACACTCTGACCCTCAGCATGAGCCCCATGTCAAAGAAAGGCCTGTCAGGGCCTGGGCCAAGAGCCCGCATATGGGGCTTGCCAAGCCCCTATGCACCCAATCCTCACCAGTGTTTGAGTTTTCCAGTCGCCCCGCCCGTACCTGGGGCTCTGCTCTGGAATCCCTTTCTTGGAGAGACACGTGAGCCAGACAACACTTTTCCACCCTTCCCACAAAATGACCCCAAACTCTTGGGAGCTGGGACAAATCCCCAGAGAGGGATACTCGTCCACAGTCCCTGAGGCCACCCCTCCAATCCACGGCTATCTCGGACACAACATCCAGAGACAAAAGCCTGAAGGAACGCCTCCCACTCGCCCTTGTTTCAGAGGCCCAGGAGCTCCCTCTCGGGCTGTACATCCGGCCTGCCATACCCTAGGCGCCACTCATAAGCTGAGTTTGTGTTTTCAGACTTCTGTGCCCTCAGCCTGGACCCACACAACCGCCAGGCTAGGGCCTCTGGAGCCACAGCGAAAGATTGTGCCTGCCCTCTCCAAGGAAATTGTGCCCAATCCATTGACCACAACCCTACAGGTTAGGGAAAAGCTCCAAGGCCCCTGAGGCCATTAATAGTGTAGGCCACCCTGGACTAAGAGGGGCTCTCTGACACCAGCGGAGCAACTATCTCCACTTAGACTCTCAGACAGTGTCCCCAGAGACAGAAGGTTGAAATGGACAGGCCCCCAGGCCCTAATCTGAACCTTAGCTTTGGTTTCCATGTGTCCGTCCTCAGAGGTCTGTTTTCGTAGACCAGCACACGGGGCTTTTCTGAGGCTCCAAACCAAACCTCTCTCGTCTCCACATGGGGAGCTTACTTACTGGGGATGTATCAAACCCTTCAGGTAGGAGAGTTCCGCAGGGCCACTGAACAACCAGCACATTCCAAGGTTTCCATGGACCCAAACGCACATTATGACGCATCCTCAGGAGAGGCCATTTCAACTCAGCCCCCTGGTTAGCGTGCCCCAGAGGCAGTAGATCAAACATATCTTGTGGCTAATGGCCAATGGGAATGCGAGGCATGCTGTACAGGGATCCATCATTCGAACCGTGCTCTCCAGTCCTTCCGTATGGTATGTCCTGGAGCCATGCAACAGGACTCGAATGTCCCACAGAAGGAAACCTGGTGGTTTGGGGCAACCTCCAAACTCAGCGTGGGAAAACTTCCTTGGCCTCATGAGGCCCCCGCTTCATGAAGGTGCCAACATGGACACATACGCCAGCCGCAGCCAACGTCTGATCCTCAGCCTGACTTCAGATGCAGGAGATTTTGATTCAGCCTCTGCCTAGTGGGCCTGCTCTGCCCTTGGCTCCAATCCTCACTTTAGCTTGTGTTCCTAGACTTCCGTCCTCACACTCCTGGCCCGCAAACCCTCCCTACTGGGAATTCTGGGGCCACAATGAAGCACTCCGCCTGCCTCCCAGGAGAAAAACTTTGTCTATGGTGCTGCCCAGAAACCCCAAATGAGGATCAAACTGCTTGGCCCTCGGCAACACCCCAATTGCATAGGCTACCTTAAACACTGATGCTCTGTCGCAAATAGCCTGAGCCCAGACCTTCCAACAGACACCGACACAGCTGGCTGCACACCCAGCACATTGGACCCGCCACTGCCTTCGGCCACCATCCATTCCCAACCTGGGTTTTCAGTCATCAGAACCTAGACCTTATCTCCAATCCCTGCACAGGGGGGAACCTGATGCACAAGTCAGAACCCCTCCTTCCCCATGGCAAGAAACCTTGCTGCTGGCAGTGAGTCAAACCTTCAGTGTAGGAGAAAACGGCATGGCCCATGAGGCCACGCCCATGTGTGAGGGCCGCCTTGGGCACAAACACACATTGTGACCCTCAGCGTGAGTACCTTATTCAAGTAACGCCTCTCAGTGATTGGACCAAGAGCCCGCATATGTGGCTTGCCATGCCCATAGGCACGCAGGACTAACTAGATGGTGTGTATTCCAGTTGAGGGAACCCACTGCTGTGCTCTAGAGTCCCTCTCCTGGGGGGTCCCCTGTGGCAGAAAACAGTACTCTTCCCTTCCCACAGAATGAACCCAAACACTTGGGAGCTTGGACAATCCCCCGAGAGGAAGGCTCTTCCTCGGCCCCTGAAGCAACCCCTACCCTGAACGGCCACTGTGAACGCAACACCCAGAGACAAAAGCCTGAGCGACTGCCTCCCACTTGCCCTCCTTGGATAAACAGAGGATCTCCCCTCTCGGACTGGAGATCAGGCCTGCCATTACCTTGGCCCCTACCTGAGCCAAGTTTGCTTTTTCAGACTTCTGTCCCCACAGCCCTGGCAAACACAGCCTCTAGGCTGGGTCCTCTGGAGCCATACCACAGGACCGTGCCTGCTCTCTCCTGGGAAACTCTGTCCATTCCTTTGGCCACACACCTCCAGAATATGAGAAACCTCAAGGCCCCCGAGGACATACCATTACCGGGAGCCTCCCTGCACACACAGGGGCCTTCGGACACAAGCTGAGCTGCTACCTCCATGAAGGCATGCACACAGATGTCAACAGAGATAGAAGGTTGAGCCGGACAGGCCCTTAGGCCCTAATCTCAACTCTTGCTTTGTTTTCCTGGTGTCACTCCTCAGAGGCTTTGGTTCGAAGAACAGGATATGGGGCTTTCCTGAGGCACTGAACAGAACTTCTCTCGTCTCCACATGGGAAGCTTCCTTGTTGGAGCCGTGTCAAACACCTCAGGTTGGAGAATCCTGCAGAGTCCCTGAGCCACCTCCACATTCCAAGGTCTCCCAGGCACCAAGCCACAGTAGGACTCATCTTCAGGAGAGTCCATTTCAACTCTCCCCTCTGGGTAGCTCACCCAGGAGCCCGCAGATTGAGCCTGCCTTGTCCTGACTAAAGAGTGGGAATATGAGGTGGCGTTCCCAGGCATCCATGCTTAGACACCTGCTCTCGAGTCTTTCCGTATGGGGCCTCCTGGAACCATCCAATAGCACTCGACTTTCGTGCGGAAGGAAACCTTGAGGTTTGGAGTAGTTCAAAAATCCCATCGTAGGCAAACCTTCCTGGCCTCATGAGGCCCCCACACCATTCAGGAAGAGGCCATGCTGGACAAAAACTCTAGCCTGAGGCACGTCTCATAGTTGAAATGACCTCAGTGCAGGAGATCTCGATTCAGCCTCTCAGAGTGGGCCTGCCGTGCCATCGGTCCCAAACCTCACGCTAGCTTGTGTTTTCAGACTTCCTTCCTCACACTCCTGGCAAACAAGCCCTCCGGACTAGGAACTCCAGAACCACAACCCAGCCCAGGGTCTGCCCAAGGGAAGAAAAACGTTTCCCTGTGGGGCTCTCTCCAGAAAACCCAGATGAGGATCAACATGCTCGGGCCTCGACCGGTACCCGAACTGGATAGGCTGCTCTGGGCACTCATGCTCTGTCTGACACAGCCTGAAGCCAGACGTCCAGACAGACAAGGAGACAGCTGGCCGCACACCCAGCACTTCGGACACGCCATGGTCTTATGCCGTCACCTCTTCCTAACCTTGGTTTTCAGATATCTGAACCTAGACATTATATCAATTCTCCACACAGCTGGGTATCGCAAGCACAACACAGAACTCCTCCTTCCCCGTGGCTGTAAAGCTTGCTCTTGGCATGGAGTCACACCTTCAGGGTGGGAGAAACCTTCCTGGTCCCTGATGCCACGCCCAAACTTGAGTGCTGCTTGGGCACAAATTCACACTCTGACCCTCAGCATGAGCCCCATGTCAAAGAAAGGCCTGTCAGGGCCTGGGCCAAGAGCCCGCATATGGGGCTTGCCAAGCCCCTATGCACCCAATCCTCACCAGTGTTTGAGTTTTCCAGTCGCCCCGCCCGTACCTGGGGCTCTGCTCTGGAATCCCTTTCTTGGAGAGACACGTGAGCCAGACAACACTTTTCCACCCTTCCCACAAAATGACCCCAAACTCTTGGGAGCTGGGACAAATCCCCAGAGAGGGATACTCGTCCACAGTCCCTGAGGCCACCCCTCCAATCCACGGCTATCTCGGACACAACATCCAGAGACAAAAGCCTGAAGGAACGCCTCCCACTCGCCCTTGTTTCAGAGGCCCAGGAGCTCCCTCTCGGGCTGTACATCCGGCCTGCCATACCCTAGGCGCCACTCATAAGCTGAGTTTGTGTTTTCAGACTTCTGTTCCCTCAGCCTGGACCCACACAACCGCCAGGCTAGGGCCTCTGGAGCCACAGCGAAAGATTGTGCCTGCCCTCTCCAAGGAAATTGTGCCCAATCCATTGACCACAACCCTACAGGTTAGGGAAAAGCTCCAAGGCCCCTGAGGCCATCAATAGTGTAGGCCACCCTGGACTAAGAGGGGCTCTCTGACACCAGCGGAGCAACTATCTCCACTTAGACTCTCAGACAGTGTCCCCAGAGACAGAAGGTTGAAATGGACAGGCCCCCAGGCCCTAATCTGAACCTTAGCTCTGGTTTCCATGTGTCCGTCCTCAGAGGTCTGTTTTCGTAGACCAGCACACGGGGCTTTTCTGAGGCTCCAAACCAAACCTCTCTCGTCTCCACATGGGGAGCTTACTTCCTGGGGATGTATCAAACCCTTCAGGTAGGAGAGTTCCGCAGGGCCACTGAACAACCAGCACATTCCAAGGTTTCCATGGACCCAAACGCACATTATGACGCATCCTCAGGAGAGGCCATTTCAACTCAGCCCCCTGGTTAGCGTGCCCCAGAGGCAGCAGATCAAAAATATCTTGTGGCTAATGGCCAATGGGAATGCGAGGCATGCTGTACAGGGATCCATCCTTCGAACCGTGCTCTCCAGTCCTTCCGTATGGTATGTCCTGGAGCCATGCAACAGGACTCGAATGTCCCACAGAAGGAAACCTGGTGGTTTGGGGCAACCTCCAAACTCAGCGTGGGAAAACTTCCTTGGCCTCATGAGGCCCCCGCTTCATGAAGGTGCCATCATGGACACATACTCCAGCCTCAGCCAACGTCTGATCCTCAGCCTGACTTCAGATGCAGGCGATTTTGATTCAGCCTCTGCCTAGTGGGCCTGCTCTGCCCTTGGCTCCAATCCTCACTTTAGCTTGTGTTCCTAGACTTCCGTCCTCACACTCCTGGCCCACAAACCCTCCCTACTGGGAATTCTGGGGCCACAATGAAGCACTCCGCCTGCCTCCCAGGAGAAAAACTTTGTCTATGGTGCTGCCCAGAAACCCCAAATGAGGATCAAACTGCTTGGCCCTCGGCAACACCCCAATTGCATAGGCTACCTTAAACACTGATGCTCTGTCGCAAATAGCCTGAGCCCAGACCTTCCAACAGACACCGACACAGCTGGCTGCACACCCAGCACATTGGACCCGCCACTGCCTTAGGCCACCATCCATTCCCAACCTGGGTTTTCAGTCATCAGAACCTAGACCTTATCTCCAATCCCTGCACAGGGGGGAACCTGATGCACAAGTCAGAACCCCTCCTTCCCCATGGCAAGAAACCTTGCTGCTGGCAGTGAGTCAAACCTTCAGTGTAGGAGAAAACGGCATGGCCCATGAGGCCACGCCCATGTGTGAGGGCCGCCTTGGGCACAAACACACATTGTGACCCTCAGCGTGAGTACCTTATTCAAGTAACGCCTCTCAGTGATTGGACCAAGAGCCCGCATATGTGGCTTGCCATGCCCATAGGCACGCAGGACTAACTAGATGGTGTGTATTCCAGTTGAGGGAACCCACTGCTGTGCTCTAGAGTCCCTCTCCTGGGGGGTCCCCTGTGGCAGAAAACAGTACTCTTCCCTTCCCACAGAATGAACCCAAACACTTGGGAGCTTGGACAATCCCCCGAGAGAAAGGCTCTTCCACGGCCCCTGAAGCAACCCCTACCCTGAACGGCCACTGTGAACGCAACACCCAGAGACAAAAGCCTGAGCGACTGCCTCCAACTTGCCCTCCTTTGATATCCAGAGGATCTCCCCTCTCGGACTGGAGATCAGGCCTGCCATTACCTTGGCCCCTACCTGAGCCAAGTTTGCTTTTTCAGACATCTGTCCCCACAGCCCTGGCAAACACAGCCTCTAGGCTGGGTCCTCTGGAGCCATACCACAGGACCATGCCTGCTCTCTCCTGGGAAACTCTGTCCATTCCTTTGGCCACACACCTCCAGAATATGAGAAACCTCAAGGCCCCCGAGGACATACCATTACCGGGAGCCTCCCTGCACACACAGGGGCCTTCGGACACAAGCTGAGCTGCTACCTCCATGAAGGCATGCACACAGATGTCAACAGAGATAGAAGGTTTAGCCGGACAGGCCTTTAGGCCCTAATCTCAACTCTTGCTTTGTTTTCCATGTGTCACTCCTCAGAGGCTTTGGTTCGAAGAACAGGATATGGGGCTTTCCTGAGGCACTGAACAGAACTTCTCTCGTCTCCACATGGGAAGCTTCCTTGTTGGAGCCGTGTCAAACACCTCAGGTTGGAGAATCCTGCAGAGTCCCTGAGCCACCTCCACATTCCAAGGTCTCCCAGGCCACCAAGCCACAGTAGGACTCATCTTCAGGAGAGTCCATTTCAACTCTCCCCTCTGGGTAGCTCACCCAGGAGCCCGCAGATTGAGCCTGCCTTGTCCTGACTAAAGAGTGGGAATATGAGGTGGCGTTCCCAGGCATCCAAGCTTAGACACCTGCTCTCGAGTCTTTCCGTATGGGGCCTCCTGGAACCATCCAATAGCACTCGACTTTCGTGCAGAAGGAAACCTTGAGGTTTGGAGTAGTTCACAAATCCCATCGTAGGCAAACCTTCCTGGCCTCATGAGGCCCCCACACCATTCAGGAAGAGGCCATGCTGGACAAAAACTCTAGCCTGAGGCACGTCTCATAGTTGAAATGACCTCAGTGCAGGAGATCTCGATTCAGCCTCTCAGAGTGGGCCTGCCGTGCCATCGGTCCCAAACCTCACGCTAGCTTGTGTTTTCAGACTTCCTTCCTCACACTCCTGGCAAACAAGCCCTCCGGACTAGGAACTCCAGAACCACAACCCAGCCCAGGGTCTGCCCAAGGGAAGAAAAACGTTTCCCTGTGGGGCTCTCTCCAGAAAACCCAGATGAGGATCAACATGCTTGGGCCTCGACCGGTACCCGAACTGGATAGGCTGCTCTGGGCACTCATGCTCTGTCTGACACAGCCTGAAGTCAGACGTCCAGACAGACAAGGAGACAGCTGGCCGCACACCCAGCACTTCGGACACGCCATGGTCTTATGCCGTCACCTCTTCCTAACCTTGGTTTTCAGATATCTGAACCTAGACATTATATCAATTCTCCACACAGCTGGGTATCGCAAGCACAACACAGAACTCCTCCTTCCCCGTGGCTGTAAAGCTTGCTCTTGGCATGGAGTCACACCTTCAGGGTGGGAGAAACCTTCCTGGTCCCTGATGCCACGCCCAAACTTGAGTGCTGCTTGGGCACAAATTCACACTCTGACCCTCAGCATGAGCCCCATGTCAAAGAAAGGCCTGTCAGGGCCTGGGCCAAGAGCCCGCATATGGGGCTTGCCAAGCCCCTATGCACCCAATCCTCACCAGTGTTTGAGTTTTCCAGTCGCCCCGCCCGTACCTGGGGCTCTGCTCTGGAATCCCTTTCTTGGAGAGACACGTGAGCCAGACAACACTTTTCCACCCTTCCCACAAAATGACCCCAAACTCTTGGGAGCTGGGACAAATCCCCAGAGAGGGATACTCGTCCACAGTCCCTGAGGCCACCCCTCCAATCCACGGCTATCTCGGACACAACATCCAGAGACAAAAGCCTGAAGGAACGCCTCCCACTCGCCCTTGTTTCAGAGGCCCAGGAGCTCCCTCTCGGGCTGTACATCCGGCCTGCCATACCCTAGGCGCCACTCATAAGCTGAGTTTGTGTTTTCAGACTTCTGTGCCCTCAGCCTGGACCCACACAACCGCCAGGCTAGGGCCTCTGGAGCCACAGCGAAAGATTGTGCCTGCCCTCTCCAAGGAAATTGTGCCCAATCCATTGACCACAACCCTACAGGTTAGGGAAAAGCTCCAAGGCCCCTGAGGCCATCAATAGTGTAGGCCACCCTGGACTAAGAGGGGCTCTCTGACACCAGCGGAGCAACTATCTCCACTTAGACTCTCAGACAGTGTCCCCAGAGACAGAAGGTTGAAATGGACAGGCCCCCAGGCCCTAATCTGAACCTTAGCTCTGGTTTCCATGTGTCCGTCCTCAGAGGTCTGTTTTCGTAGACCAGCACACGGGGCTTTTCTGAGGCTCCAAACCAAACCTCTCTCGTCTCCACATGGGGAGCTTACTTCCTGGGGATGTATCAAACCCTTCAGGTAGGAGAGTTCCGCAGGGCCACTGAACAACCAGCACATTCCAAGGTTTCCATGGACCCAAACGCACATTATGACGCATCCTCAGGAGAGGCCATTTCAACTCAGCCCCCTGGTTAGCGTGCCCCAGAGGCAGCAGATCAAACATATCTTGTGGCTAATGGCCAATGGGAATGCGAGGCATGCTGTACAGGGATCCATCCTTCGAACCGTGCTCTCCAGTCCTTCCGTATGGTATGTCCTGGAGCCATGCAACAGGACTCGAATGTCCCACAGAAGGAAACCTGGTGGTTTGGGGCAACCTCCAAACTCAGCGTGGGAAAACTTCCTTGGCCTCATGAGGCCCCCGCTTCATGAAGGTGCCATCATGGACACATACTCCAGCCTCAGCCAACGTCTGATCCTCAGCCTGACTTCAGATGCAGGAGATTTTGATTCAGCCTCTGCCTAGTGGGCCTGCTCTGCCCTTGGCTCCAATCCTCACTTTAGCTTGTGTTCCTAGACTTCCGTCCTCACACTCCTGGCCCACAAACCCTCCCTACTGGGAATTCTGGGGCCACAATGAAGCACTCCGCCTGCCTCCCAGGAGAAAAACTTTGTCTATGGTGCTGCCCAGAAACCCCAAATGAGGATCAAACTGCTTGGCCCTCGGCAACACCCCAATTGCATAGGCTACCTTAAACACTGATGCTCTGTCGCAAATAGCCTGAGCCCAGACCTTCCAACAGACACCGACACAGCTGGCTGCACACCCAGCACATTGGACCCGCCACTGCCTTAGGCCACCATCCATTCCCAACCTGGGTTTTCAGTCATCAGAACCTAGACCTTATCTCCAATCCCTGCACAGGGGGGAACCTGATGCACAAGTCAGAACCCCTCCTTCCCCATGGCAAGAAACCTTGCTGCTGGCAGTGAGTCAAACCTTCAGTGTAGGAGAAAACGGCATGGCCCATGAGGCCACGCCCATGTGTGAGGGCCGCCTTGGGCACAAACACACATTGTGACCCTCAGCGTGAGTACCTTATTCAAGTAACGCCTCTCAGTGATTGGACCAAGAGCCCGCATATGTGGCTTGCCATGCCCATAGGCACGCAGGACTAACTAGATGGTGTGTATTCCAGTTGAGGGAACCCACTGCTGTGCTCTAGAGTCCCTCTCCTGGGGGGTCCCCTGTGGCAGAAAACAGTACTCTTCCCTTCCCACAGAATGAACCCAAACACTTGGGAGCTTGGACAATCCCCCGAGAGGAAGGCTCTTCCTCGGCCCCTGAAGCAACCCCTACCCTGAACGGCCACTGTGAACGCAACACCCAGAGACAAAAGCCTGAGCGACTGCCTCCCACTTGCCCTCCTTGGATATCCAGAGGATCTCCCCTCTCGGACTGGAGATCAGGCCTGCCATTACCTTGGCCCCTACCTGAGCCAAGTTTGCTTTTTCAGACATCTGTCCCCACAGCCCTGGCAAACACAGCCTCTAGGCTGTGTCCTCTGGAGCCATACCACAGGACCATGCCTGCTCTCTTGGGAAACTCTGTCCATTCCTTTGGCCACACACCTCCAGAATATGAGAAACCTCAAGGCCCCCGAGGACATACCATTACCGGGAGCCTCCCTGCACACACAGGGGCCTTCGGACACAAGCTGAGCTGCTACCTCCATGAAGGCATGCACACAGATGTCAACAGAGATAGAACGTTGAGCCCGAAAGGCCCTTAGGCCCTAATCTCAACTCTTGCTTTGTTTTCCATGTGTCACTCCTCAGAGGCTTTGGTTCGAAGAACAGGATATGGGGCTTTCCTGAGGCACTGAACAGAACTTCTCTCGTATCCACATGGGAAGCTTCCTTGTTAGAGCCGTGTCAAACACCTCAGGTTGGAGAATCCTTCAGAGTCCCTGAGCCACCTCCACATTCCAAGGTCTCCCAGGCCACCAAGCCACAGTAGGACTCATCTTCAGGAGAGTCCATTTCAACTCTCCCCTCTGGGTAGCTCACCCAGGAGCCCGCAGATTGAGCCTGCCTTGTCCTGACTACAGAGTGGGAATATGAGGTGGCGTTCCCAGGCATCCATGCTTAGACACCTGCTCTCGAGTCTTTCCGTATGGGGCCTCCTGGAACCATCCAATAGCACTCGACTTTCGTGCAGAAGGAAACCTTGAGGTTTGGAGTAGTTCACAAATCCCATCGTAGGCAAACCTTCCTGGCCTCATGAGGCCCCCACACCATTCAGGAAGAGGCCATGCTGGAATAAACTCTAGCCTGAGGCACGTCTCATAGTTGAAATGACCTCAGTGCAGGAGATCTCGATTCAGCCTCTCAGAGTGGGCCTGCCGTGCCATCGGTCCCAAACCTCAGGCTAGCTTGTGTTTTCAGACTTCCTTCCTCACACTCCTGGCAAACAAGCCCTCCGGACTAGGAACTCCAGGACCACAACCCAGCCCAGGGTCTGCCCAAGGGAAGAAAAACGTTTCCCTGTGGGGCTCTCTCCAGAAAACCCAGATGAGGATCAACCTGCTCGGGCCTCGACGGTACCCAAACTGGATAGGCTGCTCTGGGCACTCATGCTCTGTCTGACACAGCCTGAAGCCAGACGTCCAGACAGACAAGGAGACAGCTGGCCGCACACCCAGCACTTCGGACACGCCATGGTCTTATGCCGTCACCTCTTCCTAACCTTGGTTTTCAGATATCTGAACCTAGACATTATATCAATTCTCCACACAGCTGGGTATCGCAAGCACAACACAAAACTCCTCCTTCCCCGTGGCTGTAAAGCTTGCTCTTGGCATGGAGTCACACCTTCAGGGTGGGAGAAACCTTCCTGGTCCCTGATGCCACGCCCAAACTTGAGTGCTGCTTGGGCACAAATTCACACTCTGACCCTCAGCATGAGCCCCATGTCAAAGAAAGGCCTGTCAGGGCCTGGGCCAAGAGCCCGCATATGGGGCTTGCCAAGCCCCTATGCACCCAATCCTCACCAGTGTTTGAGTTTTCCAGTCGCCCCGCCCGTACCTGGGGCTCTGCTCTGGAATCCCTTTCTTGGAGAGACACGTGAGCCAGACAACACTTTTCCACCCTTCCCACAAAATGACCCCAAACTCTTGGGAGCTGGGACAAATCCCCAGAGAGGGATACTCGTCCACAGTCCCTGAGGCCACCCCTCCAATCCAGGGCTATCTCGGACACAACATCCAGAGACAAAAGCCTGAAGGAACGCCTCCCACTCGCCCTTGTTTCAGAGGCCCAGGAGCTCCCTCTCGGGCTGTACATCCGGCCTGCCATACCCTAGGCGCCACTCATAAGCTGAGTTTGTGTTTTCAGACTTCTGTGCCCTCAGCCTGGACCCACACAACCGCCAGGCTAGGGCCTCTGGAGCCACAGCGAAAGATTGTGCCTGCCCTCTCCAAGGAAATTGTGCCCAATCCATTGACCACAACCCTACAGGTTAGGGAAAAGCTCCAAGGCCCCTGAGGCCATCAATAGTGTAGGCCACCCTGGACTAAGAGGGGCTCTCTGACACCAGCGGAGCAACTATCTCCACTTAGACTCTCAGACAGTGTCCCCAGAGACAGAAGGTTGAAATGGACAGGCCCCCAGGCACTAATCTGAACCTTAGCTTTGGTTTCCATGTGTCCGTCCTCAGAGGTCTGTTTTCGTAGACCAGCACACGGGGCTTTTCTGAGGCTCCAAACCAAACCTCTCTCGTCTCCACATGGGGAGCTTACTTACTGGGGATGTATCAAACCCTTCAGGTAGGAGAGTTCCGCAGGGCCACTGAACAACCAGCACATTCCAAGGTTTCCATGGACCCAAACGCACATTATGACGCATCCTCAGGAGAGGCCATTTCAACTCAGCCCCCTGGTTAGCGTGCCCCAGAGGCAGCAGATCAAACATATCTTGTGGCTAATGGCCAATGGGAATGCGAGGCATGCTGTACAGGGATCCATCCTTCGAACCGTGCTCTCCAGTCCTTCCGTATGGTATGTCCTGGAGCCATGCAACAGGACTCGAATGTCCCACAGAAGGAAACCTGGTGGTTTGGAGCAACCTCCAAACTCAGCGTGGGAAAACTTCCTTGGCCTCATGAGGCCCCCGCTTCATGAAGGTGCCATCATGGACACATACGCCAGCCTCAGCCAACGTCTGATCCTCAGCCTGACTTCAGATGCAGGAGATTTTGATTCAGCCTCTGCCTAGTGGGCCTGCTCTGCCCTTGGCTCCAATCCTCACTTTAGCTTGTGTTCCTAGACTTCCGTCCTCACACTCCTGGCCCACAAACCCTCCCTACTGGGAATTCTGGGGCCACAATGAAGCACTCCGCCTGCCTCCCAGGAGAAAAACTTTGTCTATGGTGCTGCCCAGAAACCCCAAATGAGGATCAAACTGCTTGGCCCTCGGCAACACCCCAATTGCATAGGCTACCTTAAACACTGATGCTCTGTCGCAAATAGCCTGAGCCCAGACCTTCCAACAGACACCGACACAGCTGGCTGCACACCCAGCACATTGGACCCGCCACTGCCTTAGGCCACCATCCATTCCCAACCTGGGTTTTCAGTCATCAGAACCTAGACCTTATCTCCAATCCCTGCACAGGGGGGAACCTGATGCACAAGTCAGAACCCCTCCTTCCCCATGGCAAGAAACCTTGCTGCTGGCAGTGAGTCAAACCTTCAGTGTAGGAGAAAACGGCATGGCCCATGAGGCCACGCCCATGTGTGAGGGCCGCCTTGGGCACAAACACACATTGTGACCCTCAGCGTGAGTACCTTATTCAAGTAACGCCTCTCAGTGATTGGACCAAGAGCCCGCATATGTGGCTTGCCATGCCCATAGGCACGCAGGACTAACTAGATGGTGTGTATTCCAGTTGAGGGAACCCACTGCTGTGCTCTAGAGTCCCTCTCCTGGGGGGTCCCCTGTGGCAGAAAACAGTACTCTTCCCTTCCCACAGAATGAACCCAAACACTTGGGAGCTTGGACAATCCCCCGAGAGGAAGGCTCTTCCTCGGCCCCTGAAGCAACCCCTACCCTGAACGGCCACTGTGAACGCAACACCCAGAGACAAAAGCCTGAGCGACTGCCTCCCACTTGCCCTCCTTTGATATCCAGAGGATCTCCCCTCTCGGACTGGAGATCAGGCCTGCCATTACCTTGGCCCCTACCTGAGCCAAGTTTGCTTTTTCAGACATCTGTCCCCACAGCCCTGGCAAACACAGCCTCTAGGCTGGGTCCTCTGGAGCCATACCACAGGACCATGCCTGCTCTCTCCTGGGAAACTCTGTCCATTCCTTTGGCCACACACCTCCAGAATATGAGAAACCTCAAGGCCCCCGAGGACATACCATTACCGGGAGCCTCCCTGCACACACAGGGGCCTTCGGGCACAAGCTGAGCTGCTACCTCCATGAAGGCATGCACACAGATGTCAACAGAGATAGAAGGTTGAGCCCGACAGGCCCTTAGGCCCTAATCTCAACTCTTGCTTTGTTTTCCAGGTGTCACTCCTCAGAAGCTTTGGTTCGAAGAACAGGATATGGGGCTTTCCTGAGGCACTGAACAGAACTTCTCTCGTCTCCACATGGGAAGCTTCCTTGTTGGAGCCGTGTCAAACACCTCAGGTTGGAGAATCCTGCAGAGTCCCTGAGCCACCTCCACATTCCAAGGTCTCCCAGGCCACCAAGCCACATTAGGACTCATCTTCAGGAGAGTCCATTTCAACTCTCCCCTCTGGGTAGCTCACCCAGGAGCCCGCAGATTGAGCCTGCCTTGTCCTGACTAAAGAGTGGGAATATGAGGTGGCGTTCCCAGGCATCCATGCTTAAGACACCTGCTCTCGAGTCTTTCCGTATGGGGCCTCCTGGAACCATCCAATAGCACTCGACTTTCGTGCAGAAGGAAACCTTGAGGTTTGGAGTAGTTCACAAATCCCATCGTAGGCAAACATTTCTGGCCTCATGAGGCCCCCACACCATTCAGGAAGAGGCCATGCTGGACAAAAACTCTAGCCTGAGGCACGTCTCAGAGTTGAAATGACCTCAGTGCAGGAGATCTCGATTCAGCCTCTCAGAGTGGGCCTGCCGTGCCATCGGTCCCAAACCTCACGCTAGCTTGTGTTTTCAGACTTCCTTCCTCACACTCCTGGCAAACAAGCCCTCCGGACTAGGAACTCCAGAACCACAACCCAGCCCAGGGTCTGCCCAAGGGAAGAAAAACGTTTCCCTGTGGGACTCTCTCCAGAAAACCCAGATGAGGATCAACCTGCTCGGGCCTCGACCGGTACCCGAACTGGATAGGCTGCTCTGGGCACTCATGCTCTGTCTGACACAGCCTGAAGCCAGACGTCCAGACAGACAAGGAGACAGCTGGCCGCACACCCAGCACTTCGGACACGCCATGGTCTTATGCCGTCACCTCTTCCTAACCTTGGTTTTCAGATATCTGAACCTAGACATTATATCAATTCTCCACACAGCTGGGTATCGCAAGCACAACACAGAACTCCTCCTTCCCCGTGGCTGTAAAGCTTGCTCTTGGCATGGAGTCACACCTTCAGAATGGGAGAAACCTTCCTGGTCCCTGATGCCAAGCCCAAACTTGAGTGCTGCTTGGGCACAAATTCACACTCTGACCCTCAGCATGAGCCCCATGTCAAAGAAAGGCCTGTCAGGGCCTGGGCCAAGAGCCCGCATATGGGGCTTGCCAAGCCCCTATGCACCCAATCCTCACCAGTGTTTGAGTTTTCCAGTAGCCCCGCCCGTACCTGGGGCTCTGCTCTGGAATCCCTTTCTTGGAGAGACACGTGAGCCAGACAACACTTTTCCCCCCTTCCCACAAAATGACCCCAAACTCTTGGGAGCTGGGACAAATCCCCAGAGAGGGATACTCGTCCACAGTCCCTGAGGCCACCCCTCCAATCCACGGCTATCTCGGACACAACATCCAGAGACAAAAGCCTGAAGGAACGCCTCCCACTCGCCCTTGTTTCAGAGGCCCAGGAGCTCCCTCTCGGGCTGTACATCCGGCCTGCCATACCCTAGGCGCCACTCATAAGCTGAGTTTGTGTTTTCAGACTTCTGTGCCCTCAGCCTGGACCCACACAACCGCCAGGCTGGAGCCTCAGCGAAAGATTGTGCCTGCCCTCTCCAAGGAAATTGTGCCCAATCCATTGACCACAACCCTACAGGTTAGGGAAAAGCTCCAAGGCCCCTGAGGCCATCAATAGTGTAGGCCACCCTGGACTAAGAGGGGCTCTCTGACACCAGCGGAGCAACTATCTCCACTTAGACTCTCAGACAGTGTCCCCAGAGACAGAAGGTTGAAATGGACAGGCCCCCAGGCCCTAATCTGAACCTTAGCTTTGGTTTCCATGTGTCCGTCCTCAGAGGTCTGTTTTCGTAGACCAGTACACGGGGCTTTTCTGAGGCTCCAAACCAAACCTCTCTCGCCTCCACATGGGGAGGTTACTTACTGGGGATGTATCAAACCCTTCAGGTAGGAGAGTTCCGCAGGGCCACTGAACAACCAGCACATTCCAAGGTTTCCATGGACCCAAACGCACATTATGACGCATCCTCAGGAGAGGCCATTTCAACTCAGCCCCCTGGTTAGCGTGCCCCAGAGGCAGCAGATCAAACATATCTTGTGGCTAATGGCCAATGGGAATGCGAGGCATGCTGTACAGGGATCCATCCTTCGAACCGTGCTCTCCAGTCCTTCCGTATGGTATGTCCTGGAGCCATGCAACAGGACTCGAATGTCCCACAGAAGGAAACCTGGTGGTTTGGGGCAACCTCCAAACTCAGCGTGGGAAAACTTCCTTGGCCTCATGAGGCCCCCGCTTCATGAAGGTGCCATCATGGACACATACGCCAGCCTCAGCCAACGTCTGATCCTCAGCCTGACTTCAGATGCAGGAGATTTTGATTCAGCCTCTGCCTAGTGGGCCTGCTCTGCCCTTGGCTCCAATCCTCACTTTAGCTTGTGTTCCTAGACTTCCGTCCTCACACTCCTGGCCCACAAACCCTCCCTACTGGGAATTCTGGGGCCACAATGAAGCACTCCGCCTGCCTCCCAGGAGAAAAACTTTGTCTATGGTGCTGCCCAGAAACCCCAAATGAGGATCAAACTGCTTGGCCCTCGGCAACACCCCAATTGCATAGGCTACCTTAAACACTGATGCTCTGTCGCAAATAGCCTGAGCCCAGACCTTCCAACAGACACCGACACAGCTGGCTGCACACCCAGCACATTGGACCCGCCACTGCCTTAGGCCACCATCCATTCCCAACCTGGGTTTTCAGTCATCAGAACCTAGACCTTATCTCCAATCCCTGCACAGGGGGGAACCTGATGCACAAGTCAGAACCCCTCCTTCCCCATGGCAAGAAACCTTGCTGCTGGCAGTGAGTCAAACCTTCAGTGTAGGAGAAAACGGCATGGCCCATGAGGCCACGCCCATGTGTGAGGGCCGCCTTGGGCACAAACACACATTGTGACCCTCAGCGTGAGTACCTTATTCAAGTAACGCCTCTCAGTGATTGGACCAAGAGCCCGCATATGTGGCTTGCCATGCCCATAGGCACGCAGGACTAACTAGATGGTGTGTATTCCAGTTGAGGGAACCCACTGCTGTGCTCTAGAGTCCCTCTCCTGGGGGGTCCCCTGTGGCAGAAAACAGTACTCTTCCCTTCCCACAGAATGAACCCAAACACTTGGGAGCTTGGACAATCCCCCGAGAGGAAGGCTCTTCCTCGGCCCCTGAAGCAACCCCTACCCTGAACGGCCACTGTGAACGCAACACCCAGAGACAAAAGCCTGAGCGACTGCCTCCCACTTGCCCTCCTTTGATATCCAGAGGATCTCCCCTCTCGGACTGGAGATCAGGCCTGCCATTACCTTGGACCCTACCTGAGCCAAGTTTGCTTTTTCAGACATCTGTCCCCACAGCCCTGGCAAACACAGCCTCTAGGCTGGGTCCTCTGGAGCCATACCACAGGACCATGCCTGCTCTCTCCTGGGAAACTCTGTCCATTCCTTTGGCCACACACCTCCAGAATATGAGAAACCTCAAGGCCCCCGAGGACATACCATTACCGGGAGCCTCCCTGCACACACAGGGGCCTTCGGACACAAGCTGAGCTGCTACCTCCATGAAGGCATGCACACAGATGTCAACAGAGATAGAAGGTTGAGCCCGACAGGCCCTTAGGCCCTAATCTCAACTCTTGCTTTGTTTTCCATGTGTCACTCCTCAGAGGCTTTGGTTCGAAGAACAGGATATGGGGCTTTCCTGAGGCACTGAACAGAACTTCTCTCGTCTCCACATGGGAAGCTTCCTTGTTGGAGCCGTGTCAAACACCTCAGGTTGGAGAATCCTGCAGAGTCCCTGAGCCACCTCCACATTCCAAGGTCTCCCAGGCCACCAAGCCACAGTAGGACTCATCTTCAGGAGAGTCCATTTCAACTCTCCCCTCTGGGTAGCTCACCCAGGAGCCCGCAGATTGAGCCTGCCTTGTCCTGACTAAAGAGTGGGAATATGAGGTGGCGTTCCCAGGCATCCATACTTAGACACCTGCTCTCGAGTCTTTCCGTATGGGGCCTCCTGGAACCATCCAATAGCACTCGACTTTCGTGCAGAAGGAAACCTTGAGGTTTGGAGTAGTTCACAAATCCCATCGTAGGCAAACCTTCCTGGCCTCATGAGGCCCCCACACCATTCAGAAAGAGGCCATGCTGGACAAAAACTCTAGCCTGAGACACGTCTCATAGTTGAAATGACCTCAGTGCAGGAGATCTCGATTCAGCCTCTCAGAGTGGGCCTGCCGTGCCATCGGTCCCAAACCTCACGCTAGCTTGTGTTTTCAGACTTCCTTCCTCACACTCCTGGCAAACAAGCCCTCCGGACTAGGAACTCCAGAACCACAACCCAGCCCAGGGTCTGCCCAAGGGAAGAAAAACGTTTCCCTGTGGGGCTCTCTCCAGAAAACCCAGATGAGGATCAACCTGCTCGGGCCTCTACGGTGCCCAAACTGGATAGGCTGCTCTGGGCACTCATGCTCTGTCTGACACAGACTGAAGCCCGACGTCCAGACAGACAAGGAGACAGCTGGCCGCACACCCAGCACTTCGGACACGCCATGGTCTTATGCCGTCACCTCTTCCTAACCTTGGTTTTCAGATATCTGAACCTAGACATTATATCAATTCTCCACACAGCTGGGTATCGCAAGCACAACACAAAACTCCTCCTTCCCCGTGGCTGTAAAGCTTGCTCTTGGCATGGAGTCACACCTTCAGGGTGGGAGAAACCTTCCTGGTCCCTGATGCCACGCCCAAACTTGAGTGCTGCTTGGGCACAAATTCACACTCTGACCCTCAGCATGAGCCCCATGTCAAAGAAAGGCCTGTCAGGGCCTGGGCCAAGAGCCCGCATATGGGGCTTGCCAAGCCCCTATGCACCCAATCCTCACCAGTGTTTGAGTTTTCCAGTCGCCCCGCCCGTACCTGGGGCTCTGCTCTGGAATCCCTTTCTTGGAGAGACACGTGAGCCAGACAACACTTTTCCCCCCTTCCCACAAAATGACCCCAAACTCTTGGGAGCTGGGACAAATCCCCAGAGAGGGATACTCGTCCACAGTCCCTGAGGCCACCCCTCCAATCCACGGCTATCTCGGACACAACATCCAGAGACAAAAGCCTGAAGGAACGCCTCCCACTCGCCCTTGTTTCAGAGGCCCAGGAGCTCCCTCTCGGGCTGTACATCCGGCCTGCCATACCCTAGGCGCCACTCATAAGCTGAGTTTGTGTTTTCAGACTTCTGTGCCCTCAGCCTGGACCCACACAACCGCCAGGCTAGGGCCTCTGGAGCCATAGCGAAAGATTGTGCCTGCCCTCTCCAAGGAAATTGTGCCCAATCCATTGACCACAACCCTACAGGTTAGGGAAAAGCTCCAAGGCCCCTGAGGCCATCAATAGTGTAGGCCACCCTGGACTAAGAGGGGCTCTCTGACACCAGCGGAGCAACTATCTCCACTTAGACTCTCAGACAGTGTCCCCAGAGACAGAAGGTTGAAATGGACAGGCCCCCAGGCACTAATCTGAACCTTAGCTTTGGTTTCCATGTGTCCGTCCTCAGAGGTCTGTTTTCGTAGACCAGCACACGGGGCTTTTCTGAGGCTCCAAACCAAACCTCTCTCGTCTCCACATGGGGAGCTTACTTACTGGGGATGTATCAAACCCTTCAGGTAGGAGAGTTCCGCAGGGCCACTGAACAACCAGCACATTCCAAGGTTTCCATGGACCCAAACGCACATTATGACGCATCCTCAGGAGAGGCCATTTCAACTCAGCCCCCTGGTTAGCGTGCCCCAGAGGCAGCAGATCAAACATATCTTGTGGCTAATGGCCAATGGGAATGCGAGGCATGCTGTACAGGGATCCATCCTTCGAACCGTGCTCTCCAGTCCTTCCGTATGGTATGTCCTGGAGCCATGCAACAGGACTCGAATGTCCCACAGAAGGAAACCTGGTGGTTTGGAGCAACCTCCAAACTCAGCGTGGGAAAACTTCCTTGGCCTCATGAGGCCCCCGCTTCATGAAGGTGCCATCATGGACACATACGCCAGCCTCAGCCAACGTCTGATCCTCAGCCTGACTTCAGATGCAGGAGATTTTGATTCAGCCTCTGCCTAGTGGGCCTGCTCTGCCCTTGGCTCCAATCCTCACTTTAGCTTGTGTTCCTAGACTTCCGTCCTCACACTCCTGGCCCACAAACCCTCCCTACTGGGAATTCTGGGGCCACAATGAAGCACTCCGCCTGCCTCCCAGGAGAAAAACTTTGTCTATGGTGCTGCCCAGAAACCCCAAATGAGGATCAAACTGCTTGGCCCTCGGCAACACCCCAATTGCATAGGCTACCTTAAACACTGATGCTCTGTCGCAAATAGCCTGAGCCCAGACCTTCCAACAGACACCGACACAGCTGGCTGCACACCCAGCACATTGGACCCGCCACTGCCTTAGGCCACCATCCATTCCCAACCTGGGTTTTCAGTCATCAGAACCTAGACCTTATCTCCAATCCCTGCACAGGGGGGAACCTGATGCACAAGTCAGAACCCCTCCTTCCCCATGGCAAGAAACCTTGCTGCTGGCAGTGAGTCAAACCTTCAGTGTAGGAGAAAACGGCATGGCCCATGAGGCCACGCCCATGTGTGAGGGCCGCCTTGGGCACAAACACACATTGTGACCCTCAGCGTGAGTACCTTATTCAAGTAACGCCTCTCAGTGATTGGACCAAGAGCCCGCATATGTGGCTTGCCATGCCCATAGGCACGCAGGACTAACTAGATGGTGTGTATTCCAGTTGAGGGAACCCACTGCTGTGCTCTAGAGTCCCTTCCTGGGGGGTCCCCTGTGGCAGAAAACAGTACTCTTCCCTTCCCACAGAATGAACCCAAACACTTGGGAGCTTGGACAATCCCCCGAGAGGAAGGCTCTTCCTCGGCCCCTGAAGCAACCCCTACCCTGAACGGCCACTGTGAACGCAACACCCAGAGACAAAAGCCTGAGCGACTGCCTCCCACTTGCCCTCCTTTGATATCCAGAGGATCTCCCCTCTCGGACTGGAGATCAGGCCTGCCATTACCTTGGCCCCTACCTGAGCCAAGTTTGCTTTTTCAGACATCTGTCCCCACAGCCCTGGCAAACACAGCCTCTAGGCTGGGTCCTCTGGAGCCATACCACAGGACCATGCCTGCTCTCTCCTGGGAAACTCTGTCCATTCCTTTGGCCACACACCTCCAGAATATGAGAAACCTCAAGGCCCCCGAGGACATACCATTACCGGGAGCCTCCCTGCACACACAGGGGCCTTCGGACACAAGCTGAGCTGCTACCTCCATGAAGGCATGCACACAGATGTCAACAGAGATAGAAGGTTGAGCCGGACAGGCCCTTAGCCCCTAATCTCAACTCTTGCTTTGTTTTCCAGGTGTCACTCCTCAGAGGCTTGGGTTCGAAGAACAGGATATGGGGCTTTCCTGAGGCACTGAACAGAACTTCTCTCGTGTCCACATGGGAAGCTTCCTTGTTGGAGCCGTGTCAAACACCTCAGGTTGGAGAATCCTGCAGAGTCCCTGAGCCACCTCCACATTCCAAGGTCTCCCAGGCCACCAAGCCACAGTAGGACTCATCTTCAGGAGAGTCCATTTCAACTCTCCCCTCTGGGTAGCTCACCCAGGAGCCCGCAGATTGAGCCTGCCTTGTCCTGACTAAAGAGTGGGAATATGAGGTGGCGTTCCCAGGCATCCATGCTTAGACACCTGCTCTCGAGTCTTTCCGTATGGGGCCTCCTGGAACCATCCAATAGCACTCGACTTTCGTGCAGAAGGAAACCTTGAGGTTTGGAGTAGTTCACAAATCCCATCGTAGGCAAACCTTCCTGGCCTCATGAGGCCCCCACACCATTCAGGAAGAGGCCATGCTGGACAAAAACTCTAGCCTGAGGCACGTCTCATAGTTGAAATGACCTCAGTGCAGGAGATCTCGATTCAGCCTCTCAGAGTGGACCTGCCGTGCCATCGGTCCCAAACCTCACGCTAGCTTGTGTTTTCAGACTTCCTTCCTCACACTCCTGGCAAACAAGCCCTCCGGACTAGGAACTCCAGAACCACAACCCAGCCCAGGGTCTGCCCAAGGGAAGAAAAACGTTTCCCTGTGGGACTCTCTCCAGAAAACCCAGATGAGGATCAACCTGCTCGGGCCTCGACCGGTACCCGAACTGGATAGGCTGCTCTGGGCACTCATGCTCTGTCTGACACAGCCTGAAGCCAGACGTCCAGACAGACAAGGAGACAGCTGGCCGCACACCCAGCACTTCGGACACGCCATGGTCTTATGCCGTCACCTCTTCCTAACCTTGGTTTTCAGATATCTGAACCTAGACATTATATCAATTCTCCACACAGCTGGGTATCGCAAGCACAACACAGAACTCCTCCTTCCCCGTGGCTGTAAAGCTTGCTCTTGGCATGGAGTCACACCTTCAGGGTGGGAGAAACCTTCCTGGTCCCTGATGCCACGCCCAAACTTGAGTGCTGCTTGGGCACAAATTCACACTCTGACCCTCAGCATGAGCCCCATGTCAAAGAAAGGCCTGTCAGGGCCTGGGCCAAGAGCCCGCATATGGGGCTTGCCAAGCCCCTATGCACCCAATCCTCACCAGTGTTTGAGTTTTCCAGTCGCCCCGCCCGTACCTGGGGCTCTGCTCTGGAATCCCTTTCTTGGAGAGACACGTGAGCCAGACAACACTTTTCCCCCCTTCCCACAAAATGACCCCAAACTCTTGGGAGCTGGGACAAATCCCCAGAGAGGGATACTCGTCCACAGTCCCTGAGGCCACCCCTCCAATCCACGGCTATCTCGGACACAACTTCCAGAGACAAAAGCCTGAAGGAACGCCTCCCACTCGCCCTTGTTTCAGAGGCCCAGGAGCTCCCTCTCGGGCTGTACATCCGGCCTGCCATACCCTAGGCGCCACTCATAAGCTGAGTTTGTGTTTTCAGACTTCTGTGCCCTCAGCCTGGACCCACACAACCGCCAGGCTAGGGCCTCTGGAGCCACAGCGAAAGATTGTGCCTGCCCTCTCCAAGGAAATTGTGCCCAATCCATTGACCACAACCCTACAGGTTAGGGAAAAGCTCCAAGGCCCCTGAGGCCATCAATAGTGTAGGCCACCCTGGACTAAGAGGGGCTCTCTGACACCAGCGGAGCAACTATCTCCACTTAGACTCTCAGACAGTGTCCCCAGAGACAGAAGGTTGAAATGGACAGGCCCCCAGGCCCTAATCTGAACCTTAGCTTTGGTTTCCATGTGTCCGTCCTCAGAGGTCTGTTTTCGTAGACCAGCACACGGGGCTTTTCTGAGGCTCCAATCCAAACCTCTCTCGCCTCCACATGGGGAGGTTACTTACTGGGGATGTATCAAACCCTTCAGGTAGGAGAGTTCCGCAGGGCCACTGAACAACCAGCACATTCCAAGGTTTCCATGGACCCAAACGCACATTATGACGCATCCTCAGGAGAGGCCATTTCAACTCAGCCCCCTGGTTAGCGTGCCCCAGAGGCAGCAAATCAAACATATCTTGTGGCTAATGGCCAATGGGAATGCGAGGCATGCTGTACAGGGATCCATCCTTCGAACCGTGCTCTCCAGTCCTTCCGTATGGTGTGTCCTGGAGCCATGCAACAGGACTCGAATGTCCCACAGAAGGAAACCTGGTGGTTTGGGGCAACCTCCAAACTCAGCATGGGAAAACTTCCTTGGCCTCATGAGGCCCCCACTTCATGAAGGTGCCATCATGGACACATACGCCAGCCTCAGCCAACGTCTGATCCTCAGCCTGACTTCAGATGCAGGAGATTTTGATTCAGCCTCTGCCTAGTGGGCCTGCTCTGCCCTTGGCTCCAATCCTCACTTTAGCTTGTGTTCCTAGACTTCCGTCCTCACACTCCTGGCCCGCAAACCCTCCCTACTGGGAATTCTGGGGCCACAATGAAGCACTCCGCCTGCCTCCCAGGAGAAAAACTTTGTCTATGGTGCTGCCCAGAAACCCCAAATGAGGATCAAACTGCTTGGCCCTCGGCAACACCCCAATTGCATAGGCTACCTTAAACACTGATGCTCTGTCGCAAATAGCCTGAGCCCAGACCTTCCAACAGACACCGACACAGCTGGCTGCACACCCAGCACATTGGACCCGCCACTGCCTTAGGCCACCATCCATTCCCAACCTGGGTTTTCAGTCATCAGAACCTAGACCTTATCTCCAATCCCTGCACAGGGGGGAACCTGATGCACAAGTCAGAACCCCTCCTTCCCCATGGCAAGAAACCTTGCTGCTGGCAGTGAGTCAAACCTTCAGTGTAGGAGAAAACGGCATGGCCCATGAGGCCACGCCCATGTGTGAGGGCCGCCTTGGGCACAAACACACATTGTGACCCTCAGCGTGAGTACCTTATTCAAGTAACGCCTCTCAGTGATTGGACCAAGAGCCCGCATATGTGGCTTGCCATGCCCATAGGCACGCAGGACTAACTAGATGGTGTGTATTCCAGTTGAGGGAACCCACTGCTGTGCTCTAGAGTCCCTCTCCTGGGGGGTCCCCTGTGGCAGAAAACAGTACTCTTCCCTTCCCACAGAATGAACCCAAACACTTGGGAGCTTGGACAATCCCCCGAGAGGAAGGCTCTTCCTCGGCCCCTGAAGCAACCCCTACCCTGAACGGCCACTGTGAACGCAACACCCAGAGACAAAAGCCTGAGCGACTGCCTCCCACTTGCCCTCCTTTGATATCCAGAGGATCTCCCCTCTCGGACTGGAGATCAGGCCTGCCATTACCTTGGCCCCTACCTGAGCCAAGTTTGCTTTTTCAGACATCTGTCCCCACAGCCCTGGCAAACACAGCCTCTAGGCTGGGTCCTCTGGAGCCTTACCACAGGACCGTGCCTGCTCTCTCCTGGGAAACTCTGTCCATTCCTTTGGCCACACACCTCCAGAATATGAGAAACCTCAAGGCCCCCGAGGACATACCATTACCGGGAGCCTCCCTGCACACACAGGGGCCTTCGGACACAAGCGGAGCTGCTACCTCCATGAAGGCATGCACACAGATGTCAACAGAGATAGAAGGTTGAGCCGGACAGGCCCTTACGCCCTAATCTCAACTCTTGCTTTGTTTTCCAGGTGTCACTCCTCAGAGGCTTTGGTTCGAAGAACAGGATATGGGGCTTTCCTGAGGCACTGAACAGAACTTCTCTCGTCTCCACATGGGAAGCTTCCTTGTTGGAGCCGTGTCAAACACCTCAGGTTGGAGAATCCTGCAGAGTCCCTGAGCCACCTCCACATTCCAAGGTCTCCCAGGCCACCAAGCCACAGTAGGACTCATCTTCAGGAGAGTCCATTTAAACTCTCCCCTCTGGGTAGCTCACCCAGGAGCCCGCAGATTGAGCCTTCCTTGTCCTGACTAAAGAGTGGGAATATGAGGTGGCGTTCCCAGGCATCCATGCTTAGACACCTGCTCTCGAGTCTTTCCGTATGGGGCCTCCTGGAACCATCCAATAGCACTCGACTTTCGTGCAGAAGGAAACCTTGAGGTTTGGAGTAGTTCACAAATCCCATCGTAGGCAAACCTTCCTGGCCTCATGAGGCCCCCACACCGTTCAGGAAGAGGCCATGCTGGACAAAAACTCTAGCCTGAGGCACGTCTCATAGTTTAAATGACCTCAGTGCAGGAGATCTCGATTCAGCCTCTCAGAGTGGGCCTGCCGTGCCATCGGTCCCAAACCTCACGCTAGCTTGTGTTTTCAGACTTCCTTCCTCACACTCCTGGCAAACAAGCCCTCCGGACTAGGAACTCCAGAACCACAACCCAGCCCAGGGTCTGCCCAAGGGAAGAAAAACGTTTCCCTGTGGGGCTCTCTCCAGAAAACGCAGATGAGGATCAACCTGCTCGGGCCTCGACCGGTACCCGAACTGGATAGGCTGCTCTGGGCACTCATGCTCTGTCTGACACAGCCTGAAGCCAGACGACCAGACAGACAAGGAGACAGCTGGCCGCACACCCAGCACTTCGGACACGCCATGGTCTTATGCCGTCACCTCTTCCTAACCTTGGTTTTCAGATATCTGAACCTAGACATTATATCAATTCTCCACACAGCTGGGTATCGCAAGCACAACACAGAACTCCTCCTTCCCCGTGGCTGTAAAGCTTGCTCTTGGCATGGAGTCACACCTTCAGGGTGGGAGAAACCTTCCTGGTCCCTGATGCCACGCCCAAACTTGAGTGCTGCTTGGGCACAAATTCACACTCTGACCCTCAGCATGAGCCCCATGTCAAAGAAAGGCCTGTCAGGGCCTGGGCCAAGAGTCCGCATATGGGGCTTGCCAAGCCCCTATGCACCCAATCCTCACCAGTGTTTGAGTTTTCCAGTCGCCCCGCCCGTACCTGGGGCTCTGCTCTGGAATCCCTTTCTTGGAGTGACACGTGAGCCAGACAACACTTTTCCACCCTTCCCACAAAATGACCCCAAACTCTTGGGAGCTGGGACAAATCCCCAGAGAGGGATACTCGTCCACAGTCCCTGAGGCCACCCCTCCAATCCACGGCTATCTCGGACACAACATCCAGAGACAAAAGCCTGAAGGAACGCCTCCCACTCGCCCTTGTTTCAGAGGCCCAGGAGCTCCCTCTCGGGCTGTACATCCGGCCTGCCATACCCTAGGCGCCACTCATAAGCTGAGTTTGTGTTTTCAGACTTCTGTGCCCTCAGCCTGGACCCACACAACCGCCAGGCTAGGGCCTCTGGAGCCACAGCGAAAGATTGTGCCTGCCCTCTCCAAGGAAATTGTGCCCAATCCATTGACCACAACCCTACAGGTTAGGGAAAAGCTCCAAGGCCCCTGAGGCCATCAATAGTGTAGGCCACCCTGGACTAAGAGGGGCTCTCTGACACCAGCGGAGCAACTATCTCCACTTAGACTCTCAGACAGTGTCCCCAGAGACAGAAGGTTGAAATGGACAGGCCCCCAGGCCCTAATCTGAACCTTAGCTTTGGTTTCCATGTGTCCGTCCTCAGAGGTCTGTTTTCGTAGACCAGCACACGGGGCTTTTCTGAGGCTCCAAACCAAACCTCTCTCGTCTCCACATGGGGAGCTTACTTACTGGGGATGTATCAAACCCTTCAGGTAGGAGAGTTCCGCAGGGCCACTGAACAACCAGCACATTCCAAGGTTTCCATGGACCCAAACGCACATTATGACGCATCCTCAGGAGAGGCCATTTCAACTCAGCCCCCTGGTTAGTGTGCCCCAGAGGCAGCAGATCAAACATATCTTGTGGCTAATGGCCAATGGGAGTGCGAGGCATGCTGTACAGGGATCCATCCTTCGAACCGTGCTCTCCAGTCCTTCCGTATGGTATGTCCTGGAGCCATGCAACAGGACTCGAATGTCCCACAGAAGGAAACCTGGTGGTTTGGGGCAACCTCCAAACTCAGCGTGGGAAAACTTCCTTGGCCTCATGAGGCCCCCGCTTCATGAAGGTGCCATCATGGACACATACTCCAGCCTCAGCCAACGTCTGATCCTCAGCCTGCCTTCAGATGCAGGAGATTTTGATTCAGCCTCTGCCTAGTGGGCCTGCTCTGCCCTTGGCTCCAATCCTCACTTTAGCTTGTGTTCCTAGACTTCCGTCCTCACACTCCTGGCCCACAAACCCTCCCTACTGGGAATTCTGGGGCCACAATGAAGCACTCCGCCTGCCTCCCAGGAGAAAAACTTTGTCTATGGTGCTGCCCAGAAACCCCAAATGAGGATCAAACTGCTTGGCCCTCGGCAACACCCCAATTGCATAGGCTACCTTAAACACTGATGCTCTGTCGCAAATAGCCTGAGCCCAGACCTTCCAACAGACACCGACACAGCTGGCTGCACACCCAGCACATTGGACCCGCCACTGCCTTAGGCCACCATCCATTCCCAACCTGGGTTTTCAGTCATCAGAACCTAGACCTTATCTCCAATCCCTGCACAGGGGGGAACCTGATGCACAAGTCAGAACCCCTCCTTCCCCATGGCAAGAAACCTTGCTGCTGGCAGTGAGTCAAACCTTCAGTGTAGGAGAAAACGGCATGGCCCATGAGGCCACGCCCATGTGTGAGGGCCGCCTTGGGCACAAACACACATTGTGACCCTCAGCGTGAGTACCTTATTCAAGTAACGCCTCTCAGTGATTGGACCAAGAGCCCGCATATGTGGCTTGCCATGCCCATAGGCACGCAGGACTAACTAGATGGTGTGTATTCCAGTTGAGGGAACCCACTGCTGTGCTCTAGAGTCCCTCTCCTGGGGGGTCCCCTGTGGCAGAAAACAGTACTCTTCCCTTCCCACAGAATGAACCCAAACACTTGGGAGCTTGGACAATCCCCCGAGAGGAAGGCTCTTCCTCGGCCCCTGAAGCAACCCCTACCCTGAACGGCCACTGTGAACGCAACACCCAGAGACAAAAGCCTGAGCGACTGCCTCCCACTTGCCCTCCTTTGATATCCAGAAGATCTCCCCTCTCAGACTGGAGATCAGGCCTGCCATTACCTTGGCCCCTACCTGAGCCAAGTTTGCTTTTTCAGACATCTGTCCCCACAGCCCTGGCAAACACAGCCTCTAGGCTGGGTCCTCTGGAGCCATACCACAGGACCATGCCTGCTCTCTCCTGGGAAACTCTGTCCATTCCTTTGGCCACACACCTCCAGAATATGAGAAACCTCAAGGCCCCCGAGGACATACCATTACCGGGAGCCTCCCTGCACACACAGGGGCCTTCGGACACAAGCTGAGCTGCTACCTCCATGAAGGCATGCACACAGATGTCAACAGAGATAGAAGGTTGAGCCGGACAGGCCCTTAGGCCCTAATCTCAACTCTTGCTTTGTTTTCCAGGTGTCACTCCTCAGAGGCTTTGGTTCGAAGAACAGGATATGGGGCTTTCCTGAGGCACTGAACAGAACTTCTCTCGTCTCCACATGGGAAGCTTCCTTGTTGGAGCCGTGTCAAACACCTCAGGTTGGAGAATCCTGCAGAGTCCCTGAGCCACCTCCACATTCCAAGGTCTCCCAGGCCACCAAGCCACAGTAGGACTCATCTTCAGGAGAGTCCATTTCAACTCTCCCCTCTGGGTAGCTCACCCAGGAGCCCGCAGATTGAGCCTGCCTTGTCTTGACTAAAGAGTGGGAATATGAGGTGGCGTTCCCAGGCATCCATGCTTAGACACCTGCTCTCGAGTCTTTCCGTATGGGGCCTCCTGGAACCATCCAATAGCACTCGACTTTCGTGCAGAAGGAAACCTTGAGGTTTGGAGTAGTTCACAAATCCCATCGTAGGCAAACCTTCCTGGCCTCATGAGGCCCCCACACCATTCAGGAAGAGGCCATGCTCTACAAAAACTCTAGCCTGAGGCACGTCTCATAGTTTAAATGACCTCAGTGCAGGAGATCTCGATTCAGCCTCTCAGAGTGGGCCTGCCGTGCCATCGGTCCCAAACCTCACGCTAGCTTGTGTTTTCAGACTTCCTTCCTCACACTCCTGGCAAACAAGCCCTCCGGACTAGGAACTCCAGAACCACAACCCAGCCCAGGGTCTGCCCAAGGGAAGAAAAACGTTTCCCTGTGGGGCTCTCTCCAGAAAACGCAGATGAGGATCAACCTGCTCGGGCCTCGACCGGTACCCGAACTGGATAGGCTGCTCTGGGCACTCATGCTCTGTCTGACACAGCCTGAAGCCAGACGTCCAGACAGACAAGGAGACAGCTGGCCGCACACCCAGCACTTCGGACACGCCATGGTCTTATGCCGTCACCACTTCCTAACCTTGGTTTTCAGATATCTGAACCTAGACATTATATCAATTCTCCACACAGCTGGGTATCACAAGCACAACACAGAACTCCTCCTTCCCCGTGGCTGTAAAGCTTGCTCTTGGCATGGAGTCACACCTTCAGGGTGGGAGAAACCTTCCTGGTCCCTGATGCCACGCCCACACTTGAGTGCTGCTTGGGCACAAATTCACACTCTGACCCTCAGCATGAGCCCCATGTCAAAGAAAGGCCTGTCAGGGCCTGGGCCAAGAGCCCGCATATGGGGCTTGCCAAGCCCCTATGCACCCAAACCTCACCAGTGTTTGAGTTTTCCAGTCGCCCCGCCCGTACCTGGGGCTCTGCTCTGGAATCCCTTTCTTGGAGAGACACGTGAGCCAGACAACACTTTTCCACCCTTCCCACAAAATGACCCCAAACTCTTGGGAGCTGGGACAAATCCCCAGAGAGGGATACTCGTCCACAGTCCCTGAGGCCACCCCTCCAATCCACGGCTATCTCGGACACAACATCCAGAGACAAAAGCCTGAAGGAACGCCTCCCACTCGCCCTTGTTTCAGAGGCCCAGGAGCTCCCTCTCGGGCTGTACATCCGGCCTGCCATACCCTAGGCGCCACTCATAAGCTGAGTTTGTGTTTTCAGACTTCTGTGCCCTCAGCCTGGACCCACACAACCGCCAGGCTAGGGCCTCTGGAGCCACAGCGAAAGATTGTGCCTGCCCTCTCCAAGGAAATTGTGCCCAATCCATTGACCACAACCCTACAGGTTAGGGAAAAGCTCCAAGGCCCTGAGGCCATCAATAGTGTAGGCCACCCTGGACTAAGAGGGGCTCTCTGACACCAGCGGAGCAACTATCTCCACTTAGACTCTCAGACAGTGTCCCCAGAGACAGAAGGTTGAAATGGACAGGCCCCCAGGCCCTAATCTGAACCTTAGCTTTGGTTTCCATGTGTCCGTCCTCAGAGGTCTGTTTTCGTAGACCAGCACACGGGGCTTTTCTGAGGCTCCAAACCAAACCTCTCTCGTCTCCACATGGGGAGCTTACTTACTGGGGATGTATCAAACCCTTCAGGTAGGAGAGTTCCGCAGGGCCACTGAACAACCAGCACATTCCAAGGTTTCCATGGACCCAAACGCACATTATGACGCATCCTCAGGAGAGGCCATTTCAACTCAGCCCCCTGGTTAGTGTGCCCCAGAGGCAGCAGATCAAACATATCTTGTGGCTAATGGCCAATGGGAGTGCGAGGCATGCTGTACAGGGATCCATCCTTCGAACCGTGCTCTCCAGTCCTTCCGTATGGTATGTCCTGGAGCCATGCAACAGGACTCGAATGTCCCACAGAAGGAAACCTGGTGGTTTGGGGCAACCTCCAAACTCAGCGTGGGAAAACTTCCTTGGCCTCATGAGGCCCCCGCTTCATGAAGGTGCCATCATGGACACATACTCCAGCCTCAGCCAACGTCTGATCCTCAGCCTGACTTCAGATGCAGGAGATTTTGATTCAGCCTCTGCCTAGTGGGCCTGCTCTGCCCTTGGCTCCAATCCTCACTTTAGCTTGTGTTCCTAGACTTCCGTCCTCACACTCCTGGCCCACAAACCCTCCCTACTGGGAATTCTGGGGCCACAATGAAGCACTCCGCCTGCCTCCCAGGAGAAAAACTTTGTCTATGGTGCTGCCCAGAAACCCCAAATGAGGATCAAACTGCTTGGCCCTCGGCAACACCCCAATTGCATAGGCTACCTTAAACACTGATGCTCTGTCGCAAATAGCCTGAGCCCAGACCTTCCAACAGACACCGACACAGCTGGCTGCACACCCAGCACATTGGACCCGCCACTGCCTTAGGCCACCATCCATTCCCAACCTGGGTTTTCAGTCATCAGAACCTAGACCTTATCTCCAATCCCTGCACAGGGGGGAACCTGATGCACAAGTCAGAACCCCTCCTTCCCCATGGCAAGAAACCTTGCTGCTGGCAGTGAGTCAAACCTTCAGTGTAGGAGAAAACGGCATGGCCCATGAGGCCACGCCCATGTGTGAGGGCCGCCTTGGGCACAAACACACATTGTGACCCTCAGCGTGAGTACCTTATTCAAGTAACGCCTCTCAGTGATTGGACCAAGAGCCCGCATATGTGGCTTGCCATGCCCATAGGCACGCAGGACTAACTAGATGGTGTGTATTCCAGTTGAGGGAACCCACTGCTGTGCTCTAGAGTCCCTCTCCTGGGGGGTCCCCTGTGGCAGAAAACAGTACTCTTCCCTTCCCACAGAATGAACCCAAACACTTGGGAGCTTGGACAATCCCCCGAGAGGAAGGCTCTTCCTCGGCCCCTGAAGCAACCCCTACCCTGAACGGCCACTGTGAACGCAACACCCAGAGACAAAAGCCTGAGCGACTGCCTCCCACTTGCCCTCCTTTGATATCCAGAAGATCTCCCCTCTCAGACTGGAGATCAGGCCTGCCATTACCTTGGACCCTACCTGAGCCAAGTTTGCTTTTTCAGACATCTGTCCCCACAGCCCTGGCAAACACAGCCTCTAGGCTGGGTCCTCTGGAGCCATACCACAGGACCATGCCTGCTCTCTCCTGGGAAACTCTGTCCATTCCTTTGGCCACACACCTCCAGAATATGAGAAACCTCAAGGCCCCCGAGGACATACCATTACCGGGAGCCTCCCTGCACACACAGGGGCCTTCGGACACAAGCGGAGCTGCTACCTCCATGAAGGCATGCACACAGATGTCAACAGAGATAGAAGGTTGAGCCGGACAGGCCCTTAGGCCCTAATCTCAACTCTTGCTTTGTTTTCCAGGTGTCACTCCTCAGAGGCTTTGGTTCGAAGAACAGGATATGGGGCTTTCCTGAGGCACTGAACAGAACTTCTCTCGTCTCCACATGGGAAGCTTCCTTGTTGGAGCCGTGTCAAACACCTCAGGTTGGAGAATCCTGCAGAGTCCCTGAGCCACCTCCACATTCCAAGGTCTCCCAGGCCACCAAGCCACAGTAGGACTCATCTTCAGGAGAGTCCATTTCAACTCTCCCCTCTGGGTAGCTCACCCAGGAGCCCGCAGATTGAGCCTGCCTTGTCCTGACTAAAGAGTGGGAATATGAGGTGGCGTTCCCAGGCATCCATGCTTAGACACCTGCTCTCGAGTCTTTCCGTATGGGGCCTCCTGGAACCATCCAATAGCACTCGACTTTCGTGCAGAAGGAAACCTTGAGGTTTGGAGTAGTTCACAAATCCCATCGTAGGCAAACCTTCCTGGCCTCATGAGGCCCCCACACCATTCAGGAAGAGGCCATGCTGGACAAAAACTCTAGCCTGAGGCACGTCTCAGAGTTGAAATGACCTCAGTGCAGGAGATCTCGATTCAGCCTCTCAGAGTAGGCCTGCCGTGCCATCGGTCCCAAACGTCACGCTAGCTTGTGTTTTCAGACTTCCTTCCTCACACTCCTGGCAAACAAGCCCTCCGGACTAGGAACTCCAGAACCACAACCCAGCCCAGGGTCTGCCCAAGGGAAGAAAAACGTTTCCCTGTGGGGCTCTCTCCAGAAAACCCAGATGAGGATCAACCTGCTCGGGCCTCGACGGTACCCGAA